>NC_132854.1:53397137-53491945 GCF_048164855.1 Canis lupus baileyi | reverse complement strand
TAAAAAATAAAAAGGGGCCCCGGAAGTATTCCCACTATGGGAATTCTCCTTACTTTATAAATTAAAAATGAACCCAGGGGAAAAAAAAATGTTATTTGAGAGCTTAACTTTTCTTTTTAGCATAGATTTGCTGGTCATTCTTTATGAGACACAGTTGATTTGTAAAAGATCCATGTAAATACATTATATTGTAAATATTCTTTTTTATTTATTTTTTTGGAGTTTATTGTAAATATTATAATTTTTATATGTTTTTAATACAGTATTATTTAACTTAGTATTGCATTTTAAATATTCATGTATCTGGATTTATCAATCTTTGTCTTTTGTGGTTTCTTCTTGGTATTAAGTTGATCGGTTATTTATTTTTAAAAACATAACTTAAGTATAGTTGACACACAATGTTAATTAGTTTCAAGTATACAGTTTAGGGATTTGATAAGTTTATATGTTATGCTATGTTCACCACAAGTATAGCTACCATCTGTCTCATTACAATGCTATTGCAGTCTCATTGACTATATTCCTTTTGTTTTGCTTTTTATTCCTATGACTTACTCTTTTATAACTGGAGGCTTATATCTCCTTCTCCCCTTTGCTTATTTGCCCAACTCCACACCCCTACCCTTTGGCAACCATCAGTTTGTTCTCTATATTTATAGTTATGATCCTGGTTTTTGTTTATTCACTTTTTACAGCATATTAATTAATTCATTTATTTATGAGCGAAAGAGAGTAAATAAGCAGCAGGGGAGAGGGGCAGAGGGAGAGAAGCAGACTCCCACTGAGCATGAAGCCAGACATAGGGTTTAATCCCACGACCCTGAGATCATGACGTGATTGAAAGCAAGAGTTGGATGCCCAATCAAATATTCCACCTAGGCACCCATATTCACTTTTTTTTTAAAGATTCCATTTATGAGTCGAATGATATGGTATTTGTCTTTCTCAGTCTTCTTTCACTTAGCATAATACCCTCTAGGTCCATCCTTGTTATCTCAAATGGCATGATCTCATCCTTTTTTAAAGCTGTGTAATATCCCATAGTATGTGTGTGTGTGTGTGTGTGTGTGTGTGTATACACATAGTATGTATATGTATGTATACATATATAGTATGGCTATCCCCTAGTATATGGGGGATATACACATAAACCACATGTCCCTTATCCACTTGTCTATTGATGGACACTTAGTTTGCTCCCATATCTTGGCTATTGTAAATAATGCTGCAATAAACACGGAGATACATATATCTTTCCAAGTTAGTGTTTTCATTTTCCCTGGGTAAATACCTAATAATGGAATTATTGGATCCTATGGTATTTCTATTTTTAATTTTTTGAGAAAAAAAGTATTTTATTCTTTTTAGTGCAATTGTAAATAGCTTTTTAAAGAGATTCTCTTTCTGCAACCTTGTTAATATATAGACATGCTATAAATTCTGAGTATTAATTTTATATCCTGCCATTCTACTGAATTTATTACTCTAGTAGTTTTTTTTTTTTTTTTGGTAGAATCTTTAGAATTTTCTATGAATATTTTCATGTCTGCCAATAGGGACAGTTTGAACTTTTTTACCAATATGGGTGCCTCTTCTTTTTCTTGTCTGATTGCTGTGGCTAAGACTTCCAGTACTATGTTGAATAAAAGTGGCAAGAGTGGACATCTTTGCCTTGTTGCTGACCATAGAGGGAAAGCTCTCAGTTTTTCATCATTGAGGATTGTATTAGCTGTAGTTTTTTATATATGGCCTTCACTACATTGATGTTTGTTCCCTCTAACCCCATTTTGCTGTCAGTTTTTATCATGAATGGATATTGAATCTTGTCTAATGCTTTTACTGCATCTATTGAGATGATCATATAATTTTAATCATTGGTCATGTGATATATCGTGTTGATATGAGAATATGGAACCATCCTTGCACCCTAGGAATAAATCTCACCTGATCATGGTGAATGATATTTTTAATATATTGTTGTATGTGGTTTGCTAATATTTTATTGATGACTTCTGCATCAATGTTCATCAGGGATATTGGCAGGTAGTTTTGTGTGTGTGTGTGTGTGTGTGTGTGTGTGTGTGTGTGTGTTACCTTTGTCTGGTTTTGGTATTAGGGCAAAGCTGGTATCATAGAATGTATTTTGGAACTTTCCCTCTTCTACTTTCTAGAATAGTTTGAGAAGAATAGTTATTAGTTTTTCTTTAAATGACTGATAGAATTCACTTGCGAATCCATCTGGTCCTGGACTTTTATTTTTTGGTATTTTTTTATTACTAGTTTAGTTTCATTACTTGTAATCAGTCTGTTCAGATATTATATTTCTTTCTGGTTCAGTTTTTTGGGAAATATTTATGTATTTGAGAGAGAGAGAGAGAGAGAGAGAGAGCAAGCACAAGCAGGAGGAAGGGTAGAGGGAGAGGGAGAAGCAAACTCCCAGCTGAGCTGAGCGGGGTGCCCAATGCAGGGCTCAATCCTATGATGCTGGGATCATGACCCGAGCTGAGGGCTCAACCAACCGAGCCACTCAGGTGCCCCTTCCTGGTTCAGTTTTGGAAGATTGTATGTTTCTAGGAATTTATACATTTCTTCTAGGTTATCCAGTTTGTTGACATATAATTTTTCATAGTATTCTCATAATCTTTGTATTTCTGTGATATCAGTTGTTACTTCTCCTCTCTCATTTCGTATTTATTTGGATCCTTTTTCTTTTTTTCTTGTTTAGTCTGGCTAAGAGTTTGCCCATTTTATTTTTTCAAAGAACCAGCTCTTGGTTTCATTGACTTTTTTTTCTATTGTGTTTTTAGTCTCTACATCATTTATTTCTGCTCTGATTTTTATTTTTATTTTTTTATTTTTTATTTTTTTAATAAATTAATTTTTTATTGGTGTTCAATTTACCAATATACAGAATAACACCCAGTGCTCATCCGGTCAAGTGTCCCCCCCAGTGCCCGTCACCCATTCACCCCCACCCCCCACCCTCCTCCCAACCCACCACCCCTAGTTCGTTTCCCAGAGTTAGGAGTCTTTATGTTCCGTCTCCCTTTCTGATATTTACCACACATTTCTTCTCCCTTCCCTTATATTCCCTTTCACTATCATTTATATTCCCCAAATGAATGAGAACATACACTGTTTGTCCTTCTCCGATTGGCTTACTTCACTCAGCATAGTTCCATCCACGTTGAAGCAAATGGTGGGTATTTGTCATTTCTAATGGCTGAGTAATATTCCATTGTATACATAAACCACATCTTCTTTATCCACTCATCTTTCGATGGACACCGAGGCCCCTCCCACAGTGTGGCTATTGTGGCCATTGCTGCTATAAACATCGGGGTGCAGGTGTCCCGGCGTTTCATTGCATCTGAATGTTTGGGGTAAATCCCCAGCAGTGCAATTGCGGGGTCGTAGGGCAGGTCTATTTTTAACTCTTTGAGGAACCTCCACACAGTTTTCCAGAGTGGCTGCACCAGTTCACATTCCCACCAACAGTGTAAGAGGGTTCCCCTTTCTCCGCATCCTCTCCAACATTTGTGGTTTCCTGCCTTGTTAATTTTCCCCATTCTCACTGGTGTGAGGTGGTATCTCATGGTGGTTTTGATTTGTATTTCCCTGATGGCAAGTGATGCACAGCATTTTCTCATGTGCATGTTGGCCATGTCTATGTCTTCCTCTGTGAGATTTCTCTTCATGTCTTTTGCCCATTTCATGATTGGATTGTTTGTTTCTTTTGTGTTGAGTTTAATAAGTTCTTTATAGATCTTGGAAACTAGCCCTTTATCTGATACGTCATTTGCAAATATCTTCTCCCATTCTGTAAGTTGTCTTTTAGTTTTGTTGACGGTATCCTTTGCTGTGCAGAAGCTTCTTATCTTGATGAAGTCCCAATAGTTCATTTTTGCTTTTGTTTCTTTTGCCTTCGTGGATGTATCTTGCAAGAAGTTACTGTGGCCGAGTTCAAAAAGGGTGTTGCCTGTGTTCTCCTCTAGGATTTTGATGGACTCTTGTCTCACATTTAGATCTTTCATCCATTTTGAGTTTATCTTTGTGTCTGGTGCAAGAGAGTGGTCTAGTTTCATTCTTCTGCATGTGGATGTCCAATTTTCCCAGCACCATTTATTGAAGAGACTGTCTTTCTTCCAGTGGACAGCCTTTCCTCCTTTATCGAATATTAGTTGACTATAAAGTTCAGGGTCCACTTCTGGGTTCTCTGTTCTGTTCCATTGATCTATGTGTCTGTTTTTGTGCCAGTACCACACTGTCTTGATGACCACAGCTTTGTAGTACAACCTGAAATCTGGCATTGTGATGCCCCCAGCTATGGTTTTCTTTTTTAAAATTCCCCTGGCTATTCGGGGTCTTTTCTGATTCCACACAAATCTTAAAATAATTTGTTCTAACTCTCTGAAGAAAGTCCATGGTATTTTGATAGAGATTGCATTAAACGTGTAAATTGCCCTGGGTAACATTGACATTTTCACAATATTAATTCTGCCAATCCATGAGCATGGAATATTTTTCCATCTCTTTGTGTCTTCCTCAATTTCTTTCAGAAGTGTTCTATAGTTTTGAGGGTATAGATCCTTTACCTCTTTGGTGAGTTTTATTCCTAGGTATCTTATGCTTGGGTGCAATTGTAAATGGGATGGACTCCTTAATTTCTCTTTCTTCAGTCTCATTGTTAGTGTGTAGAAATGCCATTGATTTCTAGGCATTGATTTTGTATCCTGCCATGCTACCGAATTGCTGTATGAGTTCTAGCAATCTTGGGGTGGAGACTTTTGGGTTCTCTATGTAGAGTATCATGTCATCGGCGAAGAGGGAGAGTTTGACTTCTTCTTTGCCAATTTGAATGCCTTTAATGTCTTTTTGTTGCCTGATTGCTGAGGCTAGGACTTCTACTACTATGTTGAATAGCAGTGGTGAGAGTGGACATCCCTGTCTTGTTCCTGATCTTAGGGGAAAGGCTCCCAGTGCTTCCCCATTGAGAATGATATTTGCTGTGGGCTTTTCGTAGATGGCTTTTAAGATGTCGAGGAAAGTTCCCTCTATCCCTACACTCTGGAGTTTTGATCAGGAATGGATGCTGTATTTTGTCAAATGCTTTCTCTGCATCTAATGAGAGGATCATATGGTTCTTGTTTTGCTCTGATTTTTATTATTTCCTTTCTTCTACTCACCTTGAGATTTGTTCTTCTTTTCCAATTTCCTTTAGGAGTAAGGTCAGATTATTTAAGTTTTTCTTGTTTCTTGAGGTAGGCCTGTATTGCTATATACTTCCCTCTTAGAATGGTTTTTGCTCAGTCCCAGAGATTTTGAACCACTGCATTTTCATTCTCTTTGTCTCCATGTATTTTTTCTTCTTCTTTGATTGTTTCATTGACCCCCTGGTTCTTTAGTATCATGTTGTTTGGTTTCCACATGTTTGTGTTTTTCCTAGTTTTTTCCTTGTGATTTATTTCTAGTTTTATACTGCTGTGGTTGGAAAAGATGCATGGTATGATCTCAATCTTCTTAAATTTATTGAGGTATATTTTATGGCATAATATGTGATCTGTTCTGAAAAATATTCCTTTTTTAAAAAAGATTTTATTTATTTATTTGACAGAGAGAGCGAGAGAGAGAATGCACACAAGTAAGGGGAGCGAGTGTCAGGCAGAGGGAGAGAAAGAAGCAGGCTCCTCAATGAGCAGAGAGTCCCACATGGGGCTCAATCCCAGGACCCTGAGATCATGATCTGAGCTAAAGGCAGATGCTTAACCAACTGAGCCACCCAGGTGCCCTATGGAAAATATCTCATGTGCATTTGAAAAGAATCTATATTTGTTTGTCTTTGGGTGGAATGTTCTGTATATTTGTTATGTCTATCTGGGCCATTATGTGAATCAAAGACATTGTTTCCTTACTGATTTTTTGTCTGGATGATCTTATCCATTGATGTAAAAGGAGTGTTAAAGTCTCCTACTATTATTGTATTGTCATCAATTTCTCTCCTTATGTCTGTTAATATTTTTTATGTGTTTTGTATTTAGGTCCTCCAGTGTTGGGTGCATAGATATTCACAATTGTTATAATTTCTTGTTGGATTGGTCTCTTTATCATTATGTAATGCCTTTCTTTGACTCTTACTACAGTCTTTGTTTTAAAGTCTGTTTTGTGTAATATAAGTATTGCTACCCTGGCTTTTTTCTCATATCCAGTTGCATGGTGAATGTTTTTCTATCCCTTCACTTTCCATCTATATGCATCTTTAGGTCTGAGGTACATCTCTTGTAGATGCCATATAGATAGGTCTTTTTTTTTTTTTAATCCATTCTGCCATTCTAGTCTTTTGATTGGAGCATTTAGAAGAGTCTATACCTTTAGACAAAAGGTCCACAGGTATTTCTTACACAACCCCATCCCTATTCTTGGCTTCTGCTGAGATGATTGAGTGGATCTATGAATCACACAAAAACTCTCTTTAGCAAAAGGTTGTCCAGCAGCATTCTTGGCCTGCTTTCCAGAGGATGCTTTCCCAATAGTGAATTTCTTAATTTTAGCATCCTTTGCAATCTGTATAGGCTGAAAATCTTGAAAATCATCAAGTGCTAGTTCTTTTTTTCCTTATAGATCTTTAATTCATTTCCTTCCTTTTGCATAAAAAATTTAAAGTAATTATTGATAGGTATGTACTTATTGCCATTTTAAGAGTTTTCTGATTTTTTTTTATAATCCTTTGTTCCTTTCTTATTCTCTTTCTGTATTTCTTTGTGATAGATGAGTATCTATAGTGTTTTGTTTGGCTTTGTTTTGTGTGTGTGTGTGTGTGTGTGTGTGTGTGTGTATCTATCACAGGTTTTGGGTTTGTGGTTACCATGATGTTTATATATTACATCCTAAGTAAACAGCTGTCCATATTAACTTAATGGTCATTTAAATTCAAACACATTTGGGATGCCTGGATGGCTCAGCATTGAGAGTCTGCCTTCAGCTCTGAGTGTGATCCTGGAGTTCCAGGATTAAGTTCCACATCAGGCTCCCTGTGCAGAGTCTGCGTGTGTCTCTGCCTCTTTCTCTGTGTCTCTCATGAATAAATAAATCTTTAAAAAATAAATCCAAACACATTCAAAAAAGAAAAGAATAAAAAAAAACTTTTTTTCTTTTCCTCCTTTTTTTTCCTTTTTTACCCCCTTCTCCACATTTTATGTATATGTTGTCAGATTTTACATCCTTTTTCCATATTTTTCTTATGTGTAATTATGGGCATTTCTTTTCCACTTAAAGAACTCCTTTTAACATTTCTTGTAAGGTTGGTTTAGTGGTGACAAACTCACTGTCTTTTGTCTGGGAAACTCTTCTCTCCTTCAAATCTGAATGATAATCTTGCCAAGTATTCTTGGTTGTAGGTTTTTTCCTTTCAGCACTTTGAATATATCACACCACTTTTTTTCTGGATTGCAAAGTTTCTGTTGAAAGAATAGTGGATAGTCTTATTACAGTTTTTCTTGTAGGTAACCTTTTATTTCTCTCTTGGTGCTTTCAAGATTCTCTTTTTATTTTTAACCTTTCACGTCTTAATTATTATGTGCCATGGTGTGGGCCTCCTTGGCTTCATCTTGTTTGGAACTCTGATTTTTGGACTTGGAGGTCTATTTCCTTTCCTAGGTTGGGGAAGTTTTTAGCTATCATTTCTTCAAATAAGTTTCCTACACCTTTCTCTCTTCCTTTTCTGGGACCTCTGTAATGTGAATGTTAGTTCACTTGGTGTTGTCCAAGAGATCTCTTAATCTGTTCTCAAGTTTTAGTGTTCTTTTTCCTCTTAACTCTTTTTGCTGTTCGGATGGTGTGCTTTCCAGTTCCCTGTCTTCCAGATCACTGATATGTCCTACATCCTCTAATTTACTGTTGGTTCTTTCTAGTGTGTTTATTTCCATTATTGTATTCAATTCTGATTGGCTCTTTTAAATACTTTCTATCTCTTTATTGAAGTTCTCACTGAGTTCTTCCACTCTTTTTTCCAGTTCAGTGAGTATCTTTATGATTATTCCTTTAAATTGTTTATCCAGGGCAGCCCAGGTGGCTCAGTGGTTTAGTGCCACCTTCAGGCCAGGGCCTGATCCTGAAGACCCAGGATCAAGTCCCACGTCAGGCTCCCTGCATGGAGCCTGCTTCTCCCTCTGCCTGTGTCTCTGCCCCTCTCTTTCTCCCTCCCTCTCTCTCTCTCTCTCTCTCTCTCATGAATAAATAAATAAAATCTTAAAATAAATAAATTGTTTATCCAGCGTATTGTTTATTTCTGTTTCACTTAGATCTTTTTCTGAGGTTTTTTTCCCTCATTCTTTCCTTTGGAGTATAATCTCCTGCCTACTCACTTTGCTCCACTTTCTGTGTTTGGTTCTATGGTTTAGGCAAAATAACTACTTCTTCTCCTAAGGGTGAAGGAGTGGTGTTGTGTATGAGGTATCCTGTGCAGGCGGCGTGTGCTTTGTGACTTTTGCTGGCTGGCTGGAGCTGTGGCTGTATATGCTACTTACTCCTTTAATTGGTAGCTTTTTACTGAAAGAATAAAGAAAAAAAATAATAACAGAAGAAAAAAGAGAACAAGAACAAAACAACAAAACCCACCCAAGCAATAAAAGACAATTTTAAAAAGTAAAATAAAAAATTAAAATCCCACAAAATCGCTGCTTGTTTTTTGTGCCCTGGCATCCCCAGGGTGGCTGGTGTGGGTTTGTGTCTCTGGGCGCACTGAGGTCCCAAGCTCACTATGAGTGGGACCCTGCTCTGGTCTGGGCCTTTCAGGTGGGAGAGGAGAGAATATTCTCACAGTTCTTCAGCTCTCTTAAACTGTGGCTTTTTTTTTTTTTTCTGAGTTCCAGGGCAAGTGGGGCTACTATAGGCTGGAAGACCCCATGCTTGCTGAGGTCGCCAAGTTCCCTGTGATTACTAGACCTTCTAATGACAGAGTCTGAACACGCCCCTTATGGTGGCCACACCTGTCTCCACACTCATCTCCAGTAGGGGCTTTTAAGGGGGGGCAGGAAGAATTGCTGTGCTTCCTTGGCCCTTTTAAACATTGGCCTTTTTTCTGTGCCCCAGCGCAACACAGGCTAGAGTGGGCCTGCAAACCTTGAACTTGCTGAAGGCTGCAAGCTTTTTGTGAGATCTGACCCACCAATTATGGTGTCAGGACTTAATATGGCATCAGAGCCCACCCTTTAAGGCATCCAGATGCTGGGCTTTTAAGATGAGGGGGACAGAGTGTTCCAACAAGCTTCTAAGCCCCTTTATTTTATTTTAAATATTATTTATTTATTTATGAGAGAGAGAGAGAGAGAGAGCATGAACATGGGGAGGGACAGAGGGAGAAGCAGGCTCCTCATTGAGCAGGGAGGCCAAGGTGGGCTTCCATCCCAGGACCCCAGGATCAAGACCTGAGCCCAAGGCACAGGCTTAACCAATGAACCAACTGAGCCATCCAGGCCCTCATCCGAGCCCCTTCAAACCCCACCTCCTTGTCCTGGGCCCCAGTGTGATCAGGGTTCTGACCCCGACTCCTGCTGGGGGAAGCCATAAGCTCCCTGAGAAGGCCTGCTGGTGGCGATGGTGTTCCCAACCCTGCTCCAGTCTGGGATGGTAAGGTAGGGTGGGAGTGCAAACCATGTCCTCCTCCGGCCCTTCCCACCTGGAGGGCTTTGCCCGGCCTCTTCTGCCACAGCGTAGAGATCTAGCTTTGTCTCTTTTCTCTGCTAGCTTCTCTTTTAAACCCCAGCTTTTTTGCTGCACCCCAGGACAGAGGGATCTGTCCTCCATCCCTCAGGGTTGTCCCCAGCCCTGCTGATCTTGGCGGCAGCGCAGATGGGGTGCCCTTCCTTTCCCTGTCTCCATCTCTGCTGCTCTTCTCTCTGTAGTTGTTCATAGCTATGCAGTCGGACCTCAGGCCCAACTGTTCTGCTAATAGGTGTAATTTGGTGTGTTCCATGGAGCAGGTGAGTTCAGAGTCTTCCTAGCTGCCCTCTGGACCAGAACCTACCAGTACTTTCTGTGTGGATAGATTTTAAAATGCGCAAAGCAGGGGCACCTGGGTGGTTCAGTTGGTTAAACCACCTGCCTTCAGCTCAGGTATGACCTCCCAGGGTCCTGGGGAGATAGGTAGGGAGCCTGCTTCTCCGTTTCCCTCTACCTCCAACTCCCTCTGCTCATACTCTCTCTCTCTCAAATAAATAAAATCTTTAAATAAAATGTGCAAAGCAGCAACCCAACCAGTGACTCATCATAAGAAAATGAAAAACTGTTGAGAATGGTTATGGACAATATGGGACAGGTGATCTCGTTCCTTTCCTAGCATAGAGCTGAGCACCCACATTCGTTTGCATATTTTTACACTAGAGAAAAATTTCCTGCGTTCCCTGAACACTTTAAGTTAAAAAAAAACTTAGATTTTTTTTTTCTTCAGATTGATTTTGTTAGATGTTATAAAAATTCGGTAAGCTTATTTTTAACTTGCAGATCTGGTTGTCTTTCATAAAATATCTTTGGAAGTTATACTGTACGTATAGTAAATGTGGACATATATCCTTCCAAAATAAAATTCTTGGCGTCTGTAAAATGAAGACTTTAAAAATTCAAAGTTTTGATAACTGAAAGTTTGTAATTGACTTTCATTAAACCCATAATCATAGTGACAGCACCGACAGGCTTAATTTTAACTTCCAGGAAGTTAAGCAGATGATTAGCTGGACCTCAGAAGAGGTGTTTGGGGGTGCGGCTGCCAGAGGAGGTAGCAGGCATTGTGTTGGAACCATTACAGGTAGAAGGAAATCATAAAGAGGCTGTGGATTTCTTGTTTTTAACCCTGTGGATTAGTGCATATCGTAGCTACCTCTGTGCCACGTGCATGAAATAAAATTGGGTTATACAAAGAAGAAAAATTATGGCTTTTGAGTTACCACAAGGATTACAGGGAGAATAAGTACATGGTAGGCATTTCTTTCAGGAGGAAGCTGTGTATGTGCTGGAATCCTTTTCTTTTTGAATAGTCTGCTGCTTAACAGTGGAGCTTAGAAGGGATCATAGATATTTTTTCCCTTACAGAACTATTTGCTCAAAAGTGAGGGTGTTTATATTTATTTATTTATTTATTAAAGGATGCTGTATTTATTTTTAAGATTTTAGTTATTCATGAGAAAGAGAGAGAGAGAGAGAGAGAGAGGCAGAGACACAGGCAGAGGGAGAAGCAGGCTCCATGCAGGGAGCCCGACGTGGGACTCGATCCCAGGACTCCAGGATCAGGCCCTGGGCTGAAGGCGGTGCTAAACCGCCGATCCGCCCAGGCTGCCCAAAAGTGAGGGTCTTTAAAGGCCTATAAGGGCAAACAGAAGAACATTTTCATTACACTTATTGCCATGTCATCGTGCCATCTTCTGGAGCAGAGGATACAGGGAGATTGGTGCTGCAACACTCACATCCCTAACAAGCTGCTTACTACAACCCCTTTGCTTTGCCACTCAGAGCTGCTGCATGTGCTTGGGGCCTCCCTTCTCTGGTTCCCTGAAGAGCACTGTTATGGCCAACCTGTAGGAATTGTTCAGTTAGTCATCACAGGGAAGTTGTCTCATTCTCTACAAAATACTACACGAGTGACCCACATTGTTTAATGAACTAACTAGCCATTGCAATTTTTTATAGTTTAGAAACCATAATGGTGCCAACATGGAGCAGACATTGGGTGTTAGTCCCGAGACAGCAGAAACAGATAAGAGGGGAATATTTGAATTTGAAGGTTATGAGTTAGGAAAAATCAGAAAATGATTTAAATACAGTATTTATATTCCAGGCTGTGGAGGCACAAAGATAAGTGGTACGGTTTCTGTCCCCAGGGAATAGAGCAGTCAGGGTAGACCAGGTGAACTTGCTGCTGGCACAAACCAAAGGGCTGGCAGAAAGGATGTTGTCAATGCCCGTCCTTTAATGCCTGCTGATCACTAACAATGCCTTCAGCTGTTGCATCTTGGAAAAGAAAGGAGAACCACTGGGTTGCTGGGAGATGTGAGAGGATAGCTCTGCCTTCCACTAAAACAGTTGAGGTGCTTTCTTGCTTTTCCTCTTTGAAGAGGAACAGTTGTGATGCTTTTGTTCTTCTTTCTTTGAAATGTTGGCTCTTCCTTCTCCTGCTTTATCACCATTTTATAGAACAACCCTGAGTGTAGAACACCATCAACTCTTGCAGGACTCAGTAGTCTTCCTTTTGCTCATCCATACATGACTTATTGGCAGGGCTTGTCAAACCTCCACAGTCTTAGCAATTGTTCCCTTTCTTTCAATTTATTGCCATCCATTTTTAAAAAGATTTTATTTATTTATTCATGACACACACACACACAGAGAGAGAGAGAGAGAGAGAGAGAGGCAGAGACACAGGCAGAGGGAGAAGCAGGCTCCATGCAGGGAGCCTGATGTGGGACTCGATCCTGGAACTCCAGGATCATGTCCTGAGCTGAAGGCAGGTGCTAAACTGCTGAGCCACCTGGGCTGCCCTATTTCCATCCATTTTATTTGGTCCCTTGGTATGTTGTAAGAGACCATTGTCGAACAGAAGGACCCAGTTCTCTGGCCCCCTGCACCCCACTCCCATGATATCATGGAAGTGGTGGGAATCTTGTGAGGAAGTAACTGTTGTTTTAGGATCTCTGCTAGCCAAGCAGAAAGAAGGCCTGGAATGCCAAGACGAGTACTCAACTCTTAGAGAAGGCAGATTTCCGTGAATTCAAGAAACGATGGTTATAATTCTACTACTTAAGGGAGGATTCAAAGGGATGGGCAGAGCTTTCAAAATTGTAGTCTATCCTTGCAATTATGCGTGCTGTTCATGTTGATGATGAAAAGAGAAGACATCTACAGCAACATGGCAGGACTCTTTTCTGAGAAACTCACATTTAAAAAGAGCATGTGCAGAAAGGGGAAAGGGGCTTGTTGCCAAAGATTATGTGAAAGAGAGACAAGGGCCAATAAGAGTGAATAGAAGGAGCAAAGGCCAGAGTGTGCTGAGGCTTCTGAGGACAAAAGTTAAGGGCCGATAATGGAGGGCTTTTAACTTCAGAGCAAGAACAAGAAGGAAGAAGCCCGTGGCTTCAAGCCAATGGTGTGATGTTGATGGATCATGTGAAGAAAGCAGAACTCGTTTCCTCCCGTTTCTCCTGTCTTCTCTGCTAAGGAGAGCCGTCTTTGGGCTAAATAGGGTAGAATGAACATTGTTAAGAATTGAAACCCAAGATGGGTGAAGAGATTCTGTGAAAGCATGCATTGGCTGTAAATGAGCCCAAGGTTCTGGCTCAGAATGAGTTAGAGTGCAGGGTTCTGAGAAAATGTGCCAGTGAGTTTGTCCCCCTAAGCAGGGGGAGCTTTGAGGGTAGAGGAAGGGAGAAAAGCAGGCTGGCTGAAGATAGGTAAATCCCACAACCTGGAAACTATAGAATCCAGATTTGGAAAGGGCCTAGATGTTTAGTTTAATCTGTATCTGACGCATTATTACCTGTACGAGTAGGTGTTTTATGGATGTTCAAGGACACCTTTGATAGGCCCAGCTTATCGGTCTAGTATGTGATCCCCTTCCTTAGCATTATAAGAATTCATTCCTTTCTCCCTTTCTTTATCTTTCCACAAACATTTGTTGAGTGCACACTATATCATATTGTCTAGGGAGAGAGATGACATAGTTCTTGCCCTATAGTCTTTATAGTTAGAGGGGAAAAAATAGGAATTTTGTTTATTCAACAAATAATAAGTGGCCCAGTGTGTGCTGAGCACTTTGTCAGGTACTGGAGATAGGGTTTTAAATAAAACCAAAGCCCTGCCCTCATGCAGCTTTTATTAGAGGACAGATAGATGACTAGCAATAAACATAACGTCTAAATTGTATAGTATACTTGAAGATATACATGCCATAAGAGATGTGTCAACAGAGGGGTATGGTGATGTGTAAGGCTCTTTGGGGACAGTGAGTGCACAGGGGAAGGAGGAGTAAATTCTCCTCAGACACTTTAAGACCTGATCTATGAGCTGAATCTTAAAAGATGAATGGTTTTGAAAATAACTGGTTGCTTCCAGGGAGGAGTACAGCTGGTATTCCAAGAAGTAAGAGATATTTGATCAAAGAAGTGTAAATGAAAATAGTGGAATGTGTTAGGGCATGTCTGAGTAATCAGCATCATTTCATTTAATACCAACAGCTTGAGGTAGGGATTTTTTTTTCCCTTTTCCTCTTTTTCCTTCTCCTTCCTCCTCCTCCCTATTTATCCTCCTGCTCTTTCTTCTTGTAATGATGGATACTGTTGGCTCCTATTGAGTTTACGATTAGCTAAAATCATTAAGATTTCCACTCATGTTATTTCTGAGCCATACCACCCTACTCTTTACTTGTGGGAATATTTTGTATTCTCAATAACCTTGTATGGATTTATGTTGTGTGGGTTTTATGTTTCAAAGAAGAGTTGAAATAACTAAAGTTAGGATGGAGAAGAGAAAACTTCAGAAATGGATGACAGTTGTCTCCCCATATTCGGAGGTCCATCACGGAGAAGAGAGCTCCATTTTCCTTCTTTGTGACCATTCTTACTAGTGGATGGGACTTCAGGGATGTAGATTTCACTTCCATGCCAAGAAAAGCTTCTAGAAGTTGATTTGAGGACTAGCCAGGTACATTTCTCAAAGTGTGGTTTGGATCATGGAGAGATGGGGAGGTCTTGGGCAAAATACTGACTCCAGGGCCCCATCCTAGACTTTGTGAACAGGGGCCAGACATCTACATTATAATAGGTTCCCAAAGAAATCTCTAAGTACACTGGAAATGTTAGGGAAGAGAGTTAATCATCTTTTCCTTGAGAGCCCTTCGCATCTTGGAAGCCTTTGACCCTAGAAGACCCTAGAAAGGGGAGCCAGAGAACACTCATCTTCTTTAAAGTACAAAGAGCCTGATGACTCTGTAATTAGTGTGACCATAGAACTTACCATTCAAATCAGAACACTTTTGAGAGTGCAAGGAAGCACTAAAAATAAAAATATATTATTGAAATGTTTATTTAATGACTGATAAAGTAGTTTCATTGTGTTGATGGACCCATAAAAATTATATTCAAGAACTACTTAAAAATAATTTTTTTCCTAAAATGTATAATAACATCTCTTATATTAGAATAAACTTTAAAACTACTTTATATTGAAAAGTAAACATTAAAAATATCTGAATCATTATTCACCCCTTTAATCAGTTCCTTAAAACACATTTATCTCGCACACCATGGCAGTGTAGTTTTCTGAAGATGTGGGCTTTTTTCCTCCATATGATCTTGTTATGTTAAACTACGAAAAAAAATTACCTGAATTTTTCTTCAAAGTTGCATTTTGTGGTCAACAAATTTGAGGTGAACCTTTAATTAACCTTTCTGCAGACCATATTATGTTGGAGACTATACTTTCTCTAACATACTTAATAGGATCAGAATAAATTCTAAGTGGATGATATTCTCAATTCTAATGTAGTTTCAAGGGTACTTTTGAAGCAGAGTACCTTGCTTCAAAAAGTATTTTTACAAGGCAAAACTTGTCAGCTATCACCATTTTACGAAGTTTATATTTTGCAGAAATTTAATTCTTGGTTTTATCCTAGTCTGGTATAATGAAAAATAGGAACTCTATAAAAAAACTTCTTCCTATAAATTGAGATCTTTATTCCAAATGCAATTCTAGAATTTAATAATTAAATCTTACACATCATTTGAACTGTCATTATTTGTTCAAGTCTTTTGTGGGAACAAATTTTAGTGTCTTGCTGTTTTTATTTTATTTTTTTATTTATTTTTAAAAAGACTTTATTTATTCATGAGAGACACAGAGAGAGAGGTAGAAGGAGAAGCAGGCTCCCCGGGGGAGCCCGATGTGGGACTTGATCCTAGGACCTTGGCATCACGACCTAAGCCAAAGGCAGACACTCAACCATTGAGCCACCCAGGGGCCTCAGTTGCTGTTTTTAAATCTTGTTACCAATAATCCCAATTTGCTGAAATTTTGGGAAACTGAGGTTTGATCTTTCACTCACTGAAAATGTTGATAACGAATTTTCCAAAGCTGATTTGGAGAAATGTGGCCCAAAATCAGAAGGCTAGTTTATAAAGAGTTCAACACCATCATTGGACACTTAGATTGATTTACAAATTATTTTTTCAGACTCAAATATTTCTAAAATCCTACTTATGGTGGTCAGCAAAAAGAGAAAATACATACCACTTTGTATTCAAAATCATACTTTTCACAAAAAAGTATAGTTCAGTTATTCTAAATATGTATATATATATATATAAATATTTATAGATTCTTATAGCAACTGCTACTATTTTGACTTGAGTGCCAGTGTAAATTATGTTACACCACATCTAATCCTGGGCAGATTTCTATTCCTTAAGTTTTTTTTAAGAGAAAGTTTATATATATATTTTATTTATTCATGAGAGACATACACACAGAGGCAGAGACACAGGCAGAGGAAGAAGCAGGCTCCATGCAGGGAGCCCGACTTGGGACTTGATCCTGGGACTCCAGGATCATGTCCTGGGCTGAAGGCAGATGCTCAACCACTGAGCCACCCAAGCATCCTGAGAAAATGTGGTTTTACAGTGGTACTGTGCTCCATCAAAATTTGTCCTTGGAGCATCTGGGTGGTTCAGTCATTTAAGCATCTGGCTCTTGGTTTCAGCTCAGGTCATGATCTCATGGGCTGTGCGATCAAGCCCTTCGATGGGCTCCGTGTTTGGCAGGGAGTCTGCTGGCGGATTCTCTCCCTCCCTCTCCTTCTACTCCTGCTCTGACACATGCATGCATGCACTCTCTCTCTTAAAAATAAAATTTGTACTACATTATTATGCAAGGATAACTTTATTAGTTTGGACTAAGAACTGAATTTACAGCAGCTGCAATTCATTTAACTGAGTTTATAATGGCATCTCACTTTAGTTCACCTTCAACAGAATGCAATCCCAAATGCTTTACTTTGGTGCCATGAATTAACATTTTTAAAAAAGGAATCATTATTGAAAATAACTGTTATTCAGTTTGTAGATCTGATTACATTTATATAAAAGTGGCATCATTTAATTACTTGAAACATTTTTCTGCTAGTGGAGCAGAAAACCTTAATAGCTGTCTCCACTTTTTGTATGTGCGTAAGAAAAATAGGATGAAATTAATTCGTTAAGTTGATTACTAAATAGAATAAATAGAAATAAATACATTGATGATAGTAATTAATAGAATAAAGTTAATTTAGACCAGCAGTTATTTGATCTAAATGAAAATCTTGCTTTCCTATGTATTTCCTACAGCTGTAGGGTATAAAGTCATTGTGTTGTGGCACAGTCTCGGGAGCTAATACAGATGCTTTAGCAGATTTGCATCTTCTGGTTTTTGTGGGATCAGTGATATATGGCCCCCAGAGTAGATGGTCAGCGTCGATCAATATTTTGGAATTTATAGGTTTGTCATCGACTTTCTCATGAATGGAGTATTTTATTTTCCATCAAACAGTCCCTTTCATCTTTTGAGCACATTAATGCCAAAATATTTGTCTCCAGTTTTTAAAGGGTTACCAATAATAACACAGTTTAATAGTTGTAGATGCATATGGGATACCATTAATGTTAAAACCAGGGCAGCAAGAGCATTTAGATTTGTTTCCATCCTCTAAGTGATGGGACTGCTCCGTGTCTGTTATGCATATTTCATGTACATCTAGACTAAAATTTCCCTGGTTTTCCACTGACTGCACTGAATGGTGGCCTGCTGACTTCAGGCATCTCTCAAAATTAGACAAGGGTTACCCCACAACTGGTATACCAAGAGGCCAGCAGAGGCAGCAGCACCAAATCTTCTCTCAGCATTATCCCAGATGGATGAGAGCTCTTCTCAGCTGCTTGTGTTCTTGCACTTTCTTTGTTAAGTGAGCCCCTCACAAGCTGTCCTGGAAAGGGAGGTGTTATGTTGTGCTGCAGGTTGAATTATCCAGAAGAAGAAGATGCTGAGAGGAAGCTTGGGATCTGTGATGGTTTTTTGGGGGGCGGGGGGAATCAAGAGGAAAGAAAGGGGGAAGAGCAGGATTGGGCAAAGAAAGATAGTCACCTGTGATGTAGGCTTGACAAAGCCTTGGCTAACCTGGATGGGAGTTCTGGAGCAATGGTGGCTCGTCAGAGGTGTCCTGCAGTGGGTCGAGTAGATGGGTTTTCACACCTACTTCTTACTCAGTCACCAGGTGTAGACTGTCCTGGAAGATACATGACCTTTGATGGGGCCACTCTGTAGTTGAGCAGACCCTGAAGGAGCTGACATGTAGACATGTAGACATCCCACACCTGGGCAGCAAGTCCTCCCTTGAAGAGGCATCTGGGCACCACAGAGTCTGGCACATATGGTGTCTAGATAAGATTGGGAAAGTGAGATAGGTTACCTCTGCGCATCCTCTGATCTAACCAGAGTAAGAACTCAGCTCACTACATATGTGTCTCGTAGATTACCAGATACATCTGCTGTCAAAAGTGAAATCACCAAATGGCACCAGTCAGAGGCTGTGAGCTGCTTGGAAAGCCACCTCTGAGATGGAGACTGGAGACTGGTGTACAGCAGTTTGTAGGGAGTGCGCTTGGGACCCCCAGCTCTGGGAGGGGAAGGAGGTGAGATGGCTTGGGCAGAAGGAGGAGGAGAAGGCAACCTCCACAGAGGCCAACCCCATGGGGAGCTCTGAAGCTCTTTATACTTCTACATAAACAAGTCATTGAACATGGGTGCTCTGGGAAGGGGACATAGCCATGTTGGGATGACACTTTTCATCTGAAGCAGTTCTGATGCAGGGCGACAGCTGGGGCAGCTACGAAGGAATCCTGCAGTCCTGATGGGGGCTTTGAGGGGTGCCTCACAGCATCTCCCCGGAAGTGTTCTGAGCCCATCCTGGCTACCTAATGCCACCACTAGTACTGCTGCTGCTGCTGCTACCAGCACTACTACTTTACTTAAGAAATCCTGAACAAATGTTGGAAGAGGGAACACTCGAGACAGCAGTTGTACACTAAGGTGTCCCTGAGCGCATCCAGAGACAGCCACCCTGGCTCCAGTAGAGTTCAAGGTGTGATTTCCAGAATGAAGGAGGACTTCCATTTCACAGCCTTGGAGAGTGAGCTGCCAATTCAGGAGTCTTTTGGGCTGATTTGCTTGAATTTTCACTTGGGTTTCCCTTAAATGTGAAAGGACTTAAGTAGATTATTTCAGTCGTTTGTCTAGGATGGAGTGTGACAGTGCTTATTTCTTTTGCAGTGTTTTCTTCCATTTTCTGTGGCCCCCTCTGTGATCACTGTGTCCTGATCGCTCAGCAGACCCTGCCACCATCAGGGGACGCCTGGCTGCAGATCCCAGCATGCCCAGTGCTTACTCTGTTTGGCCCCCACTCACACTTAGCCTTGCTCTCCCTCAGGCTGTGAGCAGAGGATTTTTCACAACCATCGTACAACATAGATGCTCATCCCCACCAATCCTTTCAAAGAGCCCAGGGACTCCAGGCGGTTCCAAATGAGATGCTTCTGCCAAAAGAATGCAGCGAGAGCAGCTCTGGCTACCGGAGGGAGGCCAGTGCATTTCGTTTCATTATAAACTCAAACCAGGGTCAAGAGGAGGTTGAAATACCTTTATTTAGCCCTCAATCATTGTCATGGCTGGCACACAGTGCTGTAGAATCATGAGGGAGGAAGCAAAAGCAGGAAGAGCTCTGAGCTTGACATCAGGAGGCCTGGGTCCCAGCCCCTCTCAGGCTCTGACATTCTGGTTCTCCATGAATCACATCTTCCTCACTGTTTTCCCCTCTGCCTGGAAGAGTGTCCAGTTCACCTGGGCACCCAGAGGTGTGTGCTTTTGTTTTGAGAGCTCCCCTCCCTTGGACATAGCTTGTATAAAGAAAGAATTAGGTGTGGAAAAAAGTTAAGGAGTTATAAAAAAGATTTCCATCCTTTGCTGCACAGTCTCCTACCCCTACCCACAGCACACCTTCTCCAAACAGTATCTTGCAGCCCATGGGGAAAGGTATCTCCCAACCTCATACATCTTCCCTCTCTCTATTTGGAACTGGGTGTGTGCTCACCCATGGAGCACACTTTATGTCCAGGAGAATAGTTCTGTGATGAGTCAGGCCGAAATTCTGCTTCTTCACCGTTCTCTCTTGTTGTCCAACTTTTCCTCATGTTCCACATGTTTCTTAATCCCTCCTGTCTATATTATATTCCTTTGTATTTGTGCTGCATTTTGCCTAATTTCCTCAAATACACTTGGGGTTTACTCATTTTCTCTTGAGCTGGTTCTCGTCTGCTATAATCTCTACACTGAGGTGTTCAATTGTAGTAATTTTTTGAAATACAGCAGCCTGTTAAAATGTAGACTTGTCTCTGATACCTTTTATTGTGGTTAAAAAACACACATAGTGAAATCTACCTTCTTAGCACAATTTTAAGCGCATGGCGCTGTTTTGTCAGTTAGATGCACAGTGTTGTATGGAACATGTCCAAGAACTTTTTCATCTTGCACGATTGAAACTCTATAGCTGTTGAAGAGTAACTCCCCATTTTTTTCTCCCCTCAACCACTGGAAACCACCATTTTGCCCTCTGCGTCTCTGAGGTTGTTTTCGATACCTCCTATAAGTAGAGTCATGCAGTATTCTGTGCCTAGCTTACCCTGCTTAGCATGTTGTCCTCAAAATTCATCCCTTTGAAGCATGGAAATGACAGGATTTCTTTCTCTTGAAAAGCTGAACAATGCTCCATTGTTTGTATGTACCACGTTGTCTCTATCCATTCATCTGTTTACGGACACTGGGTTGTTTCCACCTCTTGTATGTTGTGAATAATGCTGCTGAGCCCTGGATTGCAGATGCCTCTTTGAGATCCCGATTTCAATTCTTTTGGATACATACCCTGAAGTAGGATTGCTGGGTCATATAGTGGTTCTATTTTTAGTATTTTGGGAGCCCTCCACACTGTTTTCTACAGAAGCTGCACTATTTTACATTTTCTTTAATAGTATGCAGAAGTTCCAGTTTCTCCACATCCTCACCAACGCTTGTTATTTTTATTCTGTTTTGATTTTTGAGAATGGCCATCTTCGCAGGTGTGAGATGCTCTCTCATTGTGCTTTTGACTTGCATTTTCCTGATGATTAGTGATGTTGAGAATCTTTTCATATACCTGTTGACCGTCTTTGAAGAAATGCCTATTCAAGTCCTTTGCCCATTTTTATGATCCGGTTAATGTCTTTTTTGCTAGAGTTGTAGGAGTCTCTTATATATAATGGATATTAGTCCCTTATCATGTATATGGTTTGCAAATATTTTCTTCCATTCTGTGGGTTGCCTTTCTACTCTGCGGTTTCCTTTGCATATTTATGTAGTCCCACTTGTCTATTTGTTCTTTTGTTGGCATATCCAAGAAATTGCCAAGACCAATGTCACAAAGCTTTCCCCTGTATTGTATTCTAGGGGTTTTATTTATAATTTCAGGCCTTACATGTAAGCTTTTAGTCTATTGTGAATTGATATTTGTGTCTGATGTAGGATAAGAACCCAATTTTATTCTTTTGCATGTGGATATCCAGTTTTCCCAGTACTATTTGTTGAAGAGACTCTCCATTCCCCTTCATATAGTCATTGCACTATTGTCAAAGATCATTTGGCATTTTGTCTATATGGGTTTATCTCAGGGCTGTTCTGTTCCATTGGTCTATATGTCTATCTGTATGTCTCTACCACACTTTCAATTTTTGTAGCTTTGTAATGCAGGAAGTATGAGGTCTCTAGCTTGTTTTTATAGATGGTTTTGGAATTTTTTTTTAAAGTTTAAAGGTCATATGTGATTTTGTGTGTGTGTGTTTTGTTTTTGTTTTTAACTTATCTCTTCTTTCTTCCTAGTTCTCAGCTCTTTCATTTTAGTTTTGGTTTTTATTTTATGATTGCTTTCAGAGTATTTTGTCAACTACCCTAGAACATGTGGCGTTAAATCTACTAATTGTTGTGTCTGCTATTCTTCTTCAAGTAATTTCATTTCTTGTGTGTTTTGTAATTCTTTACTGCAAGCTCTGATTGTTATTCCCATGTAAGTCACGTATTTCCTTGTGGCTCAATTTTGCATTTACTTTTGCCTGTGCTTCAGAGAATCCCTAGTACTAGAGCAGTTTTTATAATACTCTCTTGGTTTGAATTTATTATATTCCGTGGGCATTATAACTTCCGTTACCATAACTGGTGTTGAGTTTTAATTTCGTGGAAGATTTTGCTTGTTTTCTACTCAGATGCCCAGCAATCTGTAAGCTTTTTCTCCCCTTGGAAAAAAAAGGGGAAAAAGCTGATGGGTGGTTTTTCTAGTCTTCTTTCTCCAGAGAAGGAAGTCCTTCCTAAGACTTTGCTCTATGCAGACTTCTTATTTTCTCCAGCTTCCTGCCTCACACTCCCCTAGCACATTATCTCCTTTTCCCAGTGCAGGGTAAAGCCTTGGCCTGTAGCTTCCTGGCTGGCCGTGCAGAACCAGTCTCCTGTGGGCTCTTCTCTCATCAGTGGTCACAATTACCACTCCGTTTTTGGGTTTTCTTTTCATTCTTCTTTCTTAAGGAAGAAAACTTTCTTCCCTCTTAGCTCTCTTCTTTCCTTCTCCCCCTCCCTTCCCTTCCTTTCTTCCTTCTTCTGAGTTGATTATGTATTCTGTACTGTTGCTCTATCCTTTTACTTGGCATTCATATGTTTTCCATGGATCAATAGTGCCTGCATGTGGTAGTAACGGCAGTGGAAGGATGCAGATGAATTCAGTTCATGTTGCCCAAGGATTGCAGGAGATCCTTTAAAAATGAAATGAATATTGTCACTCCCCAGTTTAAAGTGTGACAATGACTTGCTATTGCATTTAGATAAAACCCTAAACTCCTGATTTTGGCTTTAAATACTCTATGTGAGTTGATTCCTATCTCCCTTTGCAACCAGAACCCATGGTACTTCTCTTTTCTTCCTTTAGTCAAACCAGCCTTCCTTCTTGCCTTAGTGTCATTGTTCCTTCTGCCTGGAATGGCTGGTCCCTAGATCTTTGCATGGATTTCTCCATCTGGACATCCAAATGGCAGAATTGTCACCTTCCTCAAAAGGTTTTCCTTGCTGCCTAACAAAAGTAGGACCTCACTCCTTCCTCTCTCATACCACCCTGTTTCTTAGTCTTTGTGACACTTATCACTTTGTTAATTCATATTAATTTATATTTTTGCTTGCTTACTGCTTATTTTGGAGGCCAGATTTCAGAGATTGCTGATGGAGAAGGAGAGACATAATCAAGGGTGTCTCCTACACCTGGGGCTTGAGCAAGTGAGCAGACTTCTGTAAGAGAAGTAAGTGTGAAATGGAAATCAAGAGTTCTGTTTTTATGTTTGTGATTCCTTATGTTTGTGACTCCTAGTCTTTATCCTAATAGATAAATCAAGTGGGGAGTTAGAGATAGAAGTTTGGAACTCAAGCAGAAGTCATGGATGGAGATATACATTCAGGCATCATCAGGATATAGATCATATTTAAAGTCATATGATTAAATGGTAGTACCCAGGGTAAGAGTGAAGTGTCATTAGAAAAGTGAAGATAATACATATTTTGAAATAATCACCAATGTGGCATGGTCAGAGCTTAAAGATAATACTACCATCGAACAAATATATGAAAAATGAGGGAGTACCTTTTCATAAAGAAATTAAACAGCATGACCAAAACTTTATCTAATTAGCTTAACTTAGAAGTTTGATACATGGAACCACCAGTGATGACCACTCTGGATTTTCAGAGGAGGAGAAATTCTGGACTCTCCCTCCCACATGATTTGACCCCAAACAAATGTGGTAACGATTTCATGAATATGTTCTTTCATCCTTTTCCATAAGGATTAGTGTGGATGGTCTGAAGGAGATGACACATGGGTATTGTCCAAAACAAGCAGTTATGTTAGAACTCTCTGGAAAGCTCCACGTTGGCTGTATCCCTAAAGGTTACTGAGAATGGACCAGAAGAGTGTTTTCTTCCCTCAATATTTTGGGGTGATTAAGTTATGAATTTTTGCTACTTATTTGTACTTTAGTGGAATGGAGTGATATTGCTAAGTTTCTTCAGACAATGTAGTCCAATGTGGGAATTATGCTCTGAGGTTTTGAGGTATGTGATAAGGTTGAAAAATTGTCAGCTGTGGTCCTGGTAATGAAATGAACAGGCTCTCTGTCTGCTCTCACTTCCTTGAGCTACAGATCACCATCTCCCTTCTAAATCTAACTTACTTCCTGCTCTCATTGTCTTCTAGACTTATTTAGGCTATAAAAGGTTTGCCTAGAGATATGGATTGTTTATGCAGATGGTGTGGCTGCAGCTCTGCAATATATCCCTGCCTTTGCTTTATGATTTCAGTCAAAACAAAATTAAAGGCTCATAATCACCCTTGTTCAGGAAGCAATGAGGAATATTTTAAAGTTCACATTTTCATCGATCTTTCATCAAGAATAGGACCTAAGTTCCAAATGAGATGCATTTTCTATAATGCATGTGGTGCCCTGTCCTGAAATAGCTATTGTTTTTGTCATTCTGATTTGCTGGGCAGACAGTTGCATATTAAACAATAAAAAATAAGTTTTTGTACATGACATTTCACTTTTGGATAACCAGCAGCCCAAATTTCCAAGCATTAAGATTAGTATATTCATCTCCACAGGTGTCCAGAAATGAAATGAAATGTCACCTAAAGCAGTAGACACACTTCATTGCTATTACACCCCAAACTTCCTCCAGTAAAATATTTTATTAAAATTAAATGAAAAACCAAAACCCACACGGTAGTTGTTCAAGCAGCTTTAATGGGCTTTAGGATGGAGCACACTCCCAGCCATTCGATAGTGGATATTTTATTATGCACAAGAATATTATACTGCTCTTTCCTCATCTTTTTGGCTGTGTGTTGAATCAATTAAATTGCAGCTTATAAATTTCTGCTTAAAATCTGAGAAAATAGCTTTTGTTTCTATTTATAGATACAGTATGTACTTCCTGAGAATGTTCTCCTTCTGCTGAATCATCCTCTCCTTTCTCATCCTTTAGTTGTTCATTTAGCAAGTATTTATTTATGGCTGAGTTACTGTGTTTGTTCTTAGGGTGACAATTGTGAACAAGATAATCAAAGTCCCCAGGACCTTATGAAGTTTATAATTCAGCCAAGTAGACAAGGTAATGACAAAAACAACAATACAGCTTCTCATGCTTATTCGGTGTTGACTATTTGCCAGATACTCTTCTAGGTGAGGTCGTGTATTACATCACTTAGTCATGACATGACAATGTGGGAAGGTCCTATGAGCGAGGTTCCATTATTGCCTCCATTGTATGGAGAAGGAAACAGATGCACAGGGAAGCTTTAAATAACTTGCCCAAAGCCACACAGCTAGAAGTGGCACTAACAATTCAAAGTGACAGTGTTGTGATATGGGAAGCTTGGAATATTGAAAAAGCCTGATTTAGAGTCTCGTGATCTGGTGTCTTACACTTTTGAGCTGCCATAATAAAATAGCTGGCTTAAACAGCAGACCTCTATTTTCTCACAGTTCTGGAGGCTGGCAAGTCCAAGTTGAAGGCTTGCCTGGGTTCCCATTTCTGGTGAGGGCTTTCTTTCTGGCTTACAGATGGTTGCCTTCTCATTGTGTTCTCACATAGCAGAAAACAAAAGAACAAGCTCCCTGGGGTGTCTTCTTCTACTAGGACACTAGTCCTATCATGAGAGACCCCTCCTCATGACCTCATCTGAATCCAATTACTTCCCAAAGATTCTGTCTCCAAATACCGTCACATTGAAAGTTAGGGCTTCAACATAGGAATTTTAGGGGCAGACATAATTTAGTTCACAGCAGCTGGATATAGAAGTTTTTCAGGTCAAGGATTACAGACCCCTCTCCAGATCAGAAATAATATTTAACAACTATGAATGAGATGACTTAAAAATAATGTATATCTCTGCTAGATCCCAACAGCATCATAAGGGTTGCTATATGATCTTTAGCTTTTTGAGGCCTTTAAGCCTTGGCTTTTCCCATCCGTGAATAGGGAGGAGAATTGTGTTGCTGTCACCTTATGTATATACAGAATTTGTATATGTGAATTGTGTTTATTTCTGTATGGGAATGTCTATGTGAATGGTGAGGTGTGCACATATCTGTGTGTGGGGGCAAGCAATCTTTTTTGGCACTTCCAAACATACAGCACTTTTTGAAGTAGGGTAAAGGCATAGTATGTCATCTGATCATCACAGGTTCGGTATTTTTCTCATTTTTACATGTGTAGAAATTGAGGCCAACAGGTCAAGTTTCTATTCCAAGGTTGTGCACTTGGTATGTGTATGAGCTACGGTAAAGTGTAAACAATGGACCTCTGATCCCTGGATCAGTGCTTTAAGGGTTGCCCCATGACTGCCCAGTGCTGGCGCACTTCTCCTGACACATGGGCTCTGACAAAGATGTTCATTCTCTCTTATGCTCAACTGACATTTCATTTTGTTTCTTGCCATCCATGACTACCACAGTGGTGAGTGTTTCGGTGTATTTCTGAAGTATTGATTTCCAGTCAGCCCCCATCCCAAACACCCTACCACCCACCCACTTCTATTTGCTTCACTTCAGCTCGCTGCATGCTGCTCTGAGAGCTCCTGCTTAGTTCTTGCCTAGTTTACATGCAGCCTTGCAGAGTTTTATTGTAGCCACCATGCTCCAGGGCTAGGAGAACAGATGAGTTTCAGTAATGTGAGCAGATTTTGCTATTTTTTTAAGTTAAAAACAATTTTCTTTATACATGTAGAAAAATATTCATTTATATCCTTTCATACAAATCTACGCATTGAGTCATAGCATAATGGCTTTTTAAAAGTGAAATATTTTTTTGATCTGCCCTGACCTGCTCTTTCTCAACCCATATCAGCTTCTGCCCCCAGCTACTCCGTGTTTATAATCTAGCTTGTACCCTTCCAAGTAATTCTCAGTGCTCATCTTATAAAGGCACATGTAAATATACATACGTGTGTATGTTTATATATGCATACATATATCTTCATATATGTATGTATTTACATATGTGTTTGTTTATGTGTGCATTTATGTAACACATATATTATATATACACCTAAAAACATATATGTGTGTAATACGAAACAGGTCATCATTTTACAAAAATTGGTTCTTTATTTTTATTGTTATATGCACTTTACTTTTTGTTTTATTTTGTTTTGCACTTTACTTCATCTTGCTCTTTTCACTCAATAAGAAATCATGAAAATTGCTCCAGGCCAATTGTCAGAGCTCTAATTTATTCTTTTGTTATTTAAAATTTAAAAATGGAAAATTTAAGACAGACACAAAGATGGAGCAAATAATATGGGGAATCTTTACTGCCCATTAGCTGGCTTCAATTGCCAATATATTTTATTCTATATATTTCACCTGACTTTAAAATATTTTCATTTAATTTTTATTGGAATATTTCTAAGGAAATGTAGACTTTGTTATTTTTATCAGGTAAATAATACGAATTGCTAATAGAGATGTTTTATTTTTTTTAAAATTTTAATTTATTTATTTTTTTAAATTTATTTTTTATTGGTGTTCAATTTACCAACATACAGAATAACCCCCAGTGCCCGTCACCCATTCACTCCCACCCCCCGCCCTCCTCCCCTTCTACCGCCCCTAGTTCGTTTCCCAGAGTTAGCAGTCTTTACGTTCTGTCTCCCTTTCTGATATTTCCCACACATTTCTTCTCCCTTCCCTTATATTCCCTTTCACTATTATTTATATTCCCCAAATGAATGAGAACATATGTTTGTCCTTCTCCGATTGACTTACTTCACTCAGCATAATACCCTCCAGTTCCATCCACGTTGAAGCAAATGGTGGGTATTTGTCGTTTCTAACGGCTGAGGAATATTCCATTGTATACATAAACCACATCTTCTTTATCCACTCATCTTTCGATGGACACCGAGGCTCCTTCCACAGCTTGGCTATTGTGGCCATTACTGCTATAAACATCGGGGTGCAGGTGTCCCGGCGTTTCATTGCATCTGTATCTTTGGGGTAAATCCCCAACAGTGCAATTGCTGGGTCGTAGGGCAGGTCTATTTTTAACTCTTTGAGGAACCTCCACACAGTTTTCCAGAGTGGCTGCACCAGTTCACATTCCCACCAACAGTGTAAGAGGGTTCCCTTTTCTCCGCATCCTCTCCAACATTTGTTGTTTCCTGCCTTGTTAATTTGCCCCATTCTCACTGGTGTGAGGTGGGATCTCAGGGTGGTTTTGATTTGTATTTCCCTGATGGCAAGTGATGCACAGCATTTTCTCATGTGCATGTTGGCCATGTCTATGTCTTCCTCTGTGAGATTTCTCTTCATGTCTTTTGCCCATTTCATGATTGGATTGTTTGTTTCTTTGGTGTTGAGTTTAATAAGTTCTTTATAGATTTTGGAAACTAGCCCTTTATCTGATACGTCATTTGCAAATATCTTCTCCCATTCTGTAGGTTGTCTTTGAGTTTTGTTGACTGTATCCTTTGCTGTGCAAAAGCTTCTTATCTTGATGAAGTCCCAATAGTTCATTTTTGCTTTTGTTTCTTTTGCCTTCGTGGATGTATCTTGCAAGAAGTTACTGTGGCCGAGTTCAAAAAGGGTGTTGCCTGTGTTCTCCTCTAGGATTTTGATGGACTCTTGTCTCACATTTAGATCTTTCATCCATTTTGAGTTTATCTTTGTGTATGGTGAAAGAGAGTGGTCTAGTTTCATTCTTCTGCATGTGGATGTCCAATTTTCCCAGCACCATTTATTGAAGAGACTGTCTTTCTTCCAGTGGACAGTCTTTCCTCCTTTATTGAATATTAGTTGACCATAAAGTTCAGGGTCCACTTCTGGGTTCTCTGTTCTGTTCCATTGATCTATGTGTCTGTTTTTGTGCCAGTACCACACTGTCTTGATGACCACAGCTTTGTAGTACAACCTGAAATCCGGCATTGTGATGCCCCCAGATATGGTTTTCTTTTTTAAAATTCCCCTGGCTATTCGGGGTCTTTTCTGATTCCATACAAATCTTAAAATAATTTGTTCTAACTCTCTAAAGAAAGTCCATGGTATTTTGATAGAGATTGCATTAAACGTGTAAATTGCCCTGGGTAACATTGACATTTTCACAATATTAAATCTGCCAATCCATGAGCATGGAATATTTTTCCATTAATAGAGATGTTTTAAAAAAATAACCATAATAAGCATTATCACTTAAAATTTAGAGTAGTCCATTAAAAAAAATCACCTAATATCCAGCTTCTGGTCAATCCCCCTCATTTTCTCAAAGATGTCTTTTTTATGGTTGATTTGCTTGAATGAGGATTAAAATGCCAAGCATTGCATTTTCCTTATATGGCTTATAAATCTCTTTTAAATTTATAGGTTTTTCCTTCTCATCCCCTTTTAATGCCTCTATTTATCGAAGAAACCAGGTTAATTTCCTTTTTGAATTTCCCACCTTCTAGATCTGGCTTATTGTATCCTTACAATGTCTTTTAACACATTTTTCTACATTGTGTTTTCTTTAGATGCTTGAATATAAAGGATTGACTAGATTCAGGTTCAGTTCTTGTAGCAAAAACACTGAACGGCTGGTGGCTGCATGCTTCCTGCTGCACCATGTTAGGAAGACTAGAATGTCCATTGGCCTACTTTAAGTGATGCTGAAATTGGTAATTTCAGGTGGTTAGCTTTATTTCCCCTTTGTAAACTTCCAAGAACCCAATAGTTCTTGGGCATTCGGAGAGGACCAAGGAAAAAATAACACTTCTTCAGGCAGATAGACAATTTCTCCTATGCTTCCCCGAGCTGTTCTTTAATCAGATGAGAAGCTGAAACCCTTCCCTCCTCTCCTTTCTTGGTTGGAGAAGAGTTTTCCTTCCTTCCCTTGAAGATCTTAGTGAAAGCATTCTATTTGCTTTTCCTAACTGTGCTTCTGGCAAAAGGATGTGCACTAGCTCTCCAAGTCATACAGCAGCTTGGACCTCTCATCAGCTCCATACAACTTTGGATGGAGGTGCAGCTGTGTGCCATATTGGCAATACATTTTATTCTCACAGTGGGCATTCCTGGCCTCCTTGATTCTATATTTTATTTCTTTGCCAATCATCAGACAGTGTGCAATGGAGGAAACAAAATTTATTGAGAGCTTTCAGCTCTGTGACTAGCAATAACCATTCCTGGCTGGTTACAAAGTTCCCCCAGATGCACTGTGCTATATAACCCTGGCTTCCTGGTTCATTGTAAATTCACAACACTATCCTAACTCAGCCAACTGGCCCTCTTTTCAGTATCTACATAAAAAGAAAGCTCCTGGTAACACTCTTAAAGCTTTTGATAATAGTTATTGACTTTACAGAAAAACTTTTATTATAGTACAATATACATTGTAGAAAAGTACATATAAGTGTACATCTTGATGAATTTCTACAAACTGAACACACTCAATATAAACAGCATTTGGATCAATAAACAGTATATCATAAGCACTCCAGAAGCCTCTTTATGTTCCTCTTCAGTATCTCCCCTTCTACCTCCAAGGATGACTATTATCCTGATTCCTAAAAGCATAGATTAATTTTGCCTGGCTTTGTACTTATATAAATGGAATTGTATACTATATAGACTTTTGCATCTGGCTTATTTCTCTCAGTAAAACATTTGTAATATTCAGTCATATGAATATATGTAATTGTAAATTGTTCATTCACATTGTCATAAGGGTTCTGTTGTGTGTCTCTGCCATAATTCTTTCTATCTATTCTCTGTTGATGAGCATTTGCATAGTTTCCAATTTGAGGCCATTAAAATTGGTATCACTATCAACATATTAGTACATATCTTTGCTGAACATACATATGCACTTCTGTTGGGTATTGACCTAGAAGGGGGATTTATGGTCATAGTGTATGTTCTTTATTAGATAATGCAAAAGAATTTTCCAAAGAGTTGTACCAAATCATACACCTACCAGGAAGGAAGTGAGATCTCACCAACACTTGATATTTTCCATCTTTTTCATTTATTTTTTCACTTGAAAGAAGATTCCCAGGGTAGAGAAGACTTTCTAGTACCAGCCTCCACATTCTGTCTGAGTGTTGTAATACATACGGGGTAGATTGGACTGGGCTTCTGACAAGATCCTGCTTTATTTCACCAATGATAGATAATAGGTCAGATGGATACATACAGCTTTGCATATCAGCAAGGAGAGGAAGCTTATAGTGATTTAAGAGCAGCCAGCTGTTTCCTCCTGATGTTTATTTTCATATAACTTTTATGACAAAAATAAAGACAGTAAAAAATATTCACAATTATATAACTATAACACATTAATAATTTTTAAGCTCCCTCATCCCCAAACATCTATGAATTTTATATGGTTGCAATCATAATCTAAGCATAATTTTATATTATGATTTTTTGAATGGATATATATTTGAAGCACTCTCTCATGTTGTTTCAATATTTCCTTATTATAAGTGTAGCTCATTTCTGAAGTTTTACTATTCTAGAGAGATCTGAAGAACATATCTTCACCACTTTACCTTTTATTTCTTTCTTTTTTAAAAAAATTGATTCTTTAAGATACATTCTTAAGAGTAGGATTACTAAGTAGAAAATTAGCTTCTTTTTGGCTCTTGATTTGTCATGCATGTTCCCTTACAAAAGGCTTTCCAGTCCATACCAGTGAAATCCAACCTTCTCAGAAAGCACAAAAGCTTAGCTTTACTAATAGCAACAAATACTTTGCTCAGGTTCATAAATAAATAAAAAGTATAACATATTATAAAAGGAAATTCCTTGTATTTCAAAGATTTAAAGGTTTTTTTTTTCTTAGCTTTATTTGTAACAGCCAAATGAGGAAGCAACACAGCTGTTTATCTGTAGGTCAGTAGATAAATAAACTGTGGTACATCCCTACCATGGAATGCTGTTTAGCAATTAAAAGGAAGGGATCACTGATACATGTGGCAACATGAATAAATCACAAAATAATTATGCTGAGTGAAAGAAGCCAGATAAGAAGAATATATATTTCATGATTCTGTTCTATAAAACTGTATAAATGCAAACTAACAACAGTGACAGAAAGTGGATCAGAGGTTGCCTGGAAACATGAGGTGAGGGTGGAGAGGGGCAAGAAGGAAGGACTACAGAGGAGCACATGGGAACTTTTGAGTATAAAGATATATATACTATCTTGATTGTGGTTATAGTTTCATAAGGATATAGATCTGACGAAACTTACTAAATTTGTACACTGTAAATAAGTGTGGTTTATTGCATATCAATTGTACCTTAATTAAACTGTTTCAAAAAATAAAATTTCTTGCCCAATATTTGTTTGAATCAAAAACAAATGAGGTGTGTTAACTGATGTCTTCCATTATTATTATGCAGTATAATGGGTTTAAGGGACACAAACTCATTACACCACTTAATGATAATAAGTTAATAGCGATTCACACCCCTCATTTTGGGTTCCTCCCCAAAAACGTTTTCCAGGCCTAAACCTCAGTACCTATGAATGTGATGTTATTTGGATATAGAGACTTTGCAGATGTGACTGAGTTCAGATGAGGTCCTACTGGATTAGGACAGGTCCTAAATCTAGTGGTTAGTGTTTTTGTAAGAGGAGAGGATGTACAGACAGATACACAGAGAGAACACATATGTAGATGGAGGCAGAGATGGAGTGATATAGTTTCAAGTCAAGCACTACCAAAGATTTGGAGGAACTACTGGAAGCTAGGAAGAGGCAAGGAAGCATTCTTCCCTCAAGCTTTCAGAGGGTACAGGGTCCTGGTGACACATTGATTTCAGAAGTCTGATCTGTAGAACTGTGAGGTAATAAAAGTCTGTTGTTTTGAAATAACAGAAGTGGCAATTTGTTACATCAGCCCTTGGAAACTAATTTATAGAAATATAGTAATATGCCTCTACTAGTAGTGTAATTTAATCTTTTTTAAAAAAGTTGTTAACAACAAGGGAAAAATACAGTGTATCTGCACTATAGAAGTAGATGTCTGAATATTAGGGCCTGGGATGAAACTTTGTGTTTGAAAAAATGGATCCCCACCCTTTTGTTCTTCCCTTGTTTGTCTCTGCTCTGTCCTGTAGCCAAGTGTGCTACTGTCATGTCTTTATATTAATATGTGAACACAGTCCAATACATGGACATTAAAGTATTGTCCATGGTGCTTAGTAATCTGGAGACATTTCCAATGGGCATCTGTGAGGTCAAAACTACTTTCAGTTTTGCGTTTTTCACTGTGTTAACATTTGCAGTGATAGTACAGAAGCAGTGCTGGTAGGTGAAACTGCTGATAGCTTAGCATGGATCAGGGAAGTACCACCAACTGCCTAGGAGCATGGTATTCTTTATCTGCATGCATTGGGAGAAAATTAAAAAAAAAAAGAATTTCATTTAAGAATGACCTTGGTGAACTATTGTTCAAAGTACTAAGAGAAGTCCTAGCCATAGTAATCAGAAAACAAAAAGAAATAAAAGGCATCCAAATTGGCAAAGAAGCCAGACTTTCACTCTTCACAGATGACATGATACTCTATGTTGAACACCCAAAAAACTCCACCCCTAAATTGCTAGAACTCATGCAGGAATTCAGCAAAGTGGCAGGATATAAGATCAATCCACAGAAGTCCGTTGCATTTCTATACACTGACAATGAGACTGAAGAAAGAGAAATCAAGAAATCAATTTCATTTACAATTGCACCAAAACCCATAAGATACCTAGGAATCAACCTAACCAGAAAGGTAAAGGATCTGTGCTCTGAAAACTATCAAACACTTAGGAAAGAAATTGAGGAAGATACAAAGAAATGGAAAAACATTCCATGCTCATGGACTGAAAGAAAAAATATTGTTAAAATATGCTATCCAAAGCAATTTACACATTCAGCGCAATCCCTATCAAAATACCATCAACATTTTTCACAGAGCTGGAACAAATCCTAAAATTTATATTGAACCAGAAAAGCCCCCAAATAGCCAAAGGAATGTTGGAAAGAGAAAACCAAAGCAGATGGCATCACAGTTTTGGACTTCAAGCTGTATTACAAAGCTGTAATCATCAAGACAGTATGGTACTGGCACTAAAACAGACACATAAATCAATGGAACACAATAGAGAACCCAGAAATGGACCTTCAACTCTGTGGTCAACTAATCTTGGACAAAGCAGGAAAGAATATCCAGTGGAAAAAAGACAGTGTCTTCAACAAATGGTGTTGGGAAAATTGGACAGCCACGTGCAGGAGAATGAAACTGGACCATTTTCTTACATCACACACAAAAATAAACTCAAGATGATGTCAGACCTAAATGTGAGTCTGGAATCCATCAAAATCCTAGAAAAGAACATAGGCAGCAACCTATTTGACCTCCCCTGCAGCAGCTTCTTCCTAGACATATCTTCAAAGGCAAGGGAAACAAAAGCAAAAATAAACCATTGGGACTTCATCAAGATTAAAGGCTTTTGTACAGCAAAGGAAATAGTCAGCCAAACTAAAAGCCTACAGAATGGGAGAAGCTATTTGCAAATGTCTTATCAGATAAAGGGCTAGTATCCAAAATCTATAAAGAACTTATCAAAATTCAACACCCCCAAAACAAAGAATCCAGTCAAGAAATAAGCAGAAGACATGAAAGGATATTTCTCCAAAGAAGACGTACGAATGGCCAACAGACACGTGAAAAAATGTTTAACATCACTTGGCATCATGGAAATGCAAATCAAAACCACAATGAGATACCATCTCACACCAGTCAAATGGCTAAAATGAACAAATTAGAAAACAACAGATGTTGGTGAGGATGCAAAGAAAGGGGAACCCTCTTTCACTGCTGATGGGAATGCAAACTGGTACAACACTCTGTAAAACAATATTGAATTTCCTCAAGAAGTTAAAAATAGAGCTACCTTATGACCCAGCAATTGCACTACTGGGCATTTATCCCAAAGATAAAAATATAGTCATTGAAGGGGCACCCGTACCCCAATGTTTATAGCAGCAGTGTCCGTAATAGCCAAACTATGGAAAGGACCCAGATGTCCATCAACAGATGAATTGATGAAGATGTGATATATACAATGGAATATTACCCAGCCATCAAAAAACTGAAATCTTGCCATTTGCAATGACATAGATGGAACCGGACGGTATTATGCTAAGCGAAATAAGTCAATCAGAGAAAAACAATTATCACAGGATTTTGTTCATATGTGGAATTTAAGAAACAAAACAGACGAATATAGTGGAAGGGAAGGAAAAATAAAACAAGATGAAATCAGAGAGGGAGACAAGCCATAAGAGACTCTTAACTATAGGAAACAGAGGGTTGTTGGAGGAGAGGTGGGTAGTGGATGGGGTAGTTGGGTGATGGACATTGAGCACTGGGTGTTGTATGCAACTGATGAATCACTAACTCTACCTCTGAAACTAATACACTGTATGTAGGAGAGCAAGACCTCAGTGGGTAAAAGAAGCAAGAAGAACAGGGACGCACATAAATGGCAACGGCTTTATGTGTGTGGCAAGAGTCAATTATTCCTGCCATGGGTCCATACTGAAAACAGTATATACTGAAACAGCAATGATGGTGGATAGACAGCCAGGCCTGCTGAGGTCAGTACCCCATCCCCTGTAGTCCTGTAGTTAACACTCCTCTGAGACCCATGCAGATAGTCATGGACGCAGTTCCCTACTGCCCCTCTTATGATTGGTTTCTTGAGTTGTTTTTCCTTCCTTATTTCCACATACTTTGCATTCCATGATAATAAAACTGAGGACAGCCTGGGTGGCTCAGTGGTTTAGAGCCTGCCTTCAGCCCAGGGTGTGATCCTGGAGACCTGGGATCAAGTCACACATCGGCCTCCCAGCATGGAGCCTGCTTCTCTCTCTGCCTGTGTCTCTGCCTCTCTCTCTCTCTCTCTCTCTCTCTGTCTCCCATAAATAAATAAATAAAATCTTTAAAAAAAAAAAAGAAAGGAAAAAGATTTAAAAAATAAAATAAAATAATAAAATAAAATAAAATAAAATAAAATAAAATAAAATAAAATAAAATAAAACCGAGAGCCAATCTGGACTCGGGGCTTTACCTGGGCATCTTCATTTCTTGGCAGTGCCTGATGGTGTAGCCGCTTGGGGCTTGTCTTTGTTCCAAGATATTGGACTCTGAGTCATCATTTTCTTTCATTGGAACACACCACGTGGCAACTCTAAGTTAATTGATTGATTAAAAAAAAAAAAAGAATGACCTTGGTGAAGTAGCCAGGTTACTTATTTTATTAAATCTTTTTTTTTTAATATTTTTTTTAATTTTATTTATTTATGATAGTCACATAGAGAGAGAGAGAGAGAGAGAGAGAGAGAGAGAGGCAGAGACAGAAGCAGGCTCCATGCACCGGGAGCCCGACGTGGGATTCGATCCCGGGTCTCCAGGATCGCGCCCTGGGCCAAAGGCAGGCGCCAAACCGCTGCGCCACCCAGGGATCCCTATTTTATTAAATCTTAATTCTTGACTACATGTCTTCTTTTTTTTTTTCTTCAGTATTCCATGTGATGACATGGGAATACAAATAAAATCCTTCTGTCACATACAAAAGTACCCAAAAAAGCACACTTGTGTGGTTGAGTTATGAGCTGATCCAACAGTGTTTCCCAAAACATCATTTTTATATGATAGTCTCTTGGTTATTCAGTTTATTCGGACCGGTATTTGGCAGACGTGTCCTTCCATGCCCAGAGATTCTCCCTCAGAGACAACAATCTCAGAGATAACATTTTTTTACTGAGAATGACTTTTCCTGTAAAAGCCTAAACACAGGTAAGGCCTAGGGAGTCATAGCAATTTGCTTAAGGACACATAGCATAAAGTGGGTTTGGAAACCAGGCCCCTTTAACTTTCAGCCTGCTACCCTTCCAATTCCGTTCAATAAGACAGGTGGCTTTCCATATTTCATGCATCCTCTCCTCGAAACAGAGTTAATGCTGCAAAAGAAAGAAATGCCAGGTGGAAAAACTGACAAGTCAGATATTACACAGCCACTTAATTTTTATTTTGTAATCTTCACAATCTGAGCAACCAAGTAGAATACATAAAGAAGACACTAAAATGTGGCATAATAAAATTCATTTGACCAGGAATATGGCGTTCCATGTTTTTGTCTCCAGCTCAGTTCTTTTTTTTTTTTTTCTTCATTTTTAATGTCAGCTGTGTTTTTGGGTCCAGTGCTCACTTTGACAAAAGCTACATTTAGTTGCAAATTGAGACATGGTGTGTAGCTGCTATGATTAAGGAATTCAGAATCTTTGTCCAATATTAGGCCTTGAGGGTAGAAAGAAATGCTGGGGAAAAAAAACATTTCAACCTTGCCATGTTCTGATGAATGCCTGAAATAAATATTAACTGTTATTTCTGCAAACTTTCCCACTGTTTTATATACTTCATTTCCCCCATTTGTGAGTCTACAACGTATTCTGGCACATTATGGCTTTCTACTCATGATGAGTCTTCTCAGCGTGGGCTGGGTCAGTGTTTGTAGCTCAGCTGGCTGGTGCCAGAGTGGAGAGCTTGTCTGATTTGATTCCACCCCAGGCACTGAAGGATTTTCAAGATTTTCCTCTTAATATTTGGCTTTACTTGATAAACCTAGGGCATGCTGGGAAATCTCAGCAAGAGGAAAAATTTACTAACCATGGGGAGGCCTGTTTGGAGGGTTGTGGGTAAGTATGAAAGCTTATGAGTGTGACTACTAATGACTCTTGAATGTTCTGCTTTTCACAAGATTTTCCTTCAACAAAAAGTGTGTAGGCTTGTAAGGACAGAGGGTTTTTAGAAAATTCAGCCAACCTCAGAAAGACCAATGTATGACTGAGTCATTTCCCAAGAGAGAAGCCACTAGTCAGTAAGGTACGTGGAACCATATGTTTCAGGATGCAATTTAGAATTTCAGAAGCAGGAGCTGGTAAAAGGTTGCATAGGGTTTTAGCCTTTCATTTTTATCATCATTTTTCTTTTTTATTAGTTGAGTGCTGACATTGCCCTTGGCATATGCAGGATAAAAAGCATGCTATCTGCCTCTAATCAGCATTGGAGAAAGCGCTCAATTCAGAAGTGGGCTCTCTACAACTGAGAAGGTGACCAAGTCCCAAAGACTTAAAAGTTTGTGTGTATATGTGTGTGCATGCAACCGTGCAAACCAGTTTCTCGTGTGTTTTCTTTTAGATTATATTTTTTTCTTCTTTTGTGCTTTTTTTTGTTTTTTGTTTTTATTCAGTCACTAAGACTTTCTGTCTTGAAAAATATTTAATAGCCTAGAATCTCATTTTGTCTGGATGCTCCAGATGTCAGCTGGCCCTATGGAGGAGGTGGTAGGGATGGTGGCTTTGCGCTGTGCCCTGGAGGAGAGAATATCACTGACTGGATGACAAGACTCTGAGGGAGTCTGTATCTAGAACTAGCTTTTCTGATCATGCAGCAGTTGTGTGAAGCATCGGACAGTGGCTGATTTCAGCAAGGAGGGAATCCAACCAGAGGTGGTCTGTGTGCAGCATGTCCCATGGAAGTATAAGTAGCCTTGCCTTATGTCCCTGTAGAGGGATGACAGGGATAGCATAATGTGCCAGCTAGGATGACTCTGTGGTCCTCTGTCAGCTGAAGATAACTTCACCTTAGTTTAATTGAGTTCAGTTCACTTTATTAGGTTCCTACTTAAAAAAAAAAAAAAAGCACAAGGCTTGAACATAATTAATTCTTCTGATTTAGATACAAGTATCCTCATTTTAAATAGTAGGATATAGGATTAGAGAGAATAAGTGTCTTATCCAAGTTCATGCTACTGAGTCTTCTCACCACATATCTCCATTTTGATAAAAGAGATGGCTTTCCTTTCTATGACAATATTTCAATCTCATGCCCTGATTAGTGAGTCTTTTTTTTTAACTTCGTTTTTTCCAGAACACTTCTATGTTCACAGCAAAATTGAGAGGAAAGTACAGAGATTTCCCATGTATACCTCTCCCTCACATGCATGGTCTCCTCAGTTGTCAACACCCAGCTCCAGAATGGTACATGTGTTACCGTCAGTGAAGTTACATAGACACATCGTAATCACTCAAAGCCCATAGTTTACATTCGAGTTCACTCGTGGTGGTGTACGTTGTGTGGGTTTGGACAAATGTATAATGATATGTATCCTTCATTACGATATCATACAGAGTATATTTCATATAGAATATTGCCCTAAAAATCCTCTGTGCTCTCTGCCTGTTGATCTCTGTCCACTCCCACCCCTGGCAACCACTGAACTTTTTACCACCTCCATGGTAAGACTTTTCCGGAATGTCATGTAGTTCCAATCACATACCATGTGGCTTTTCCAAATTTACTACTACTATTTGCTTGGTAATATGCATTTAAGACTCTTCCATGTCTTCTTTTTTTGGGGGGAGGGAGTATGACAAATATATTTATTAATTAAAAATTAATGTAAGAAGAAAAAAAAGAGAGAGGGAAGCAAACCATAAGAGACTCTTAACTATGGAGAACAGACTTAGGGTTGATGGAGGGACGTGGGTGGGAGATAGGCTGAATGGGTGATGGGTATTAAGGAAGACACTTGTGATGAGCACTACGTGTTATATACAAGTGATGTCATCAATCACTAAATTCTACACCTGAAACCAATTTTACCAAATATGTTAACTAATTAGAATCTAAATAAAAACTTGAAGAAAATTAATACAATGATTTCATTATAGTATTACATTGCATGAATGTTTCAAGGGTGAGCATTCCAAAAGGGAGAGTCTGATGGAAGCTATATTGCTTTTTCCTTTCTTCTTTTTTTAAGTTTTTATATAAGTTCCAGTTAGCATACAGTGTAATATTAATTTCAGGTGTACAACGTAAGGATTCAACACTTGCGTACATCACCTAGTGCTCATAATAAGCGCCCTCCTTAATCCTCATTACTTATTTCACGCATCCCTCCACCCACCTCCCCCTCTGGTAACTATCAGTTCTTTATAGTTAATAGTCTACTTCTTGGTTTATCTCTCTCTCTTTTTTTTTTTTTTTGCCCCCTTCCTCACTTATTTTGTTTCAAATTCCACATGGGTAAAATCATATATTTGTCTTTCTCTGACTGACTTATCTCACTTAGCATAATACTCTCTAGCTCTATCCATGTCATTGCAAATGGCAAGATTTTAAGATTTTATTCATTTTAATGGCTAAGTAATATTCCATTGTGTGTGTGTGTGTGTGTGTGTATACACACCACTATTTTTTTGCAGGGGTGGTGAACTTTTTTTTTAATTTGAAAAAAGCAGCATTTTATTGAATCCATACATCTGCTCTTACCAGCCTCATTGTGTGTTAGCTGCCTGTACAATGAGATTATTTCTATCAGCTTTTTAAAAATAAATTTATTTGTATTGGTGTTCAATTTGCCAACATATAGAATAACACCCAGTGCTCATCCCATCAAGTGCCCCCCTCAGTGCCCATCACCCAGTCACCCCCACCCCCCGCCCACCTCCCTTTCTACCTCCCCTAGTTCGTTCCCCAGAGTTAGGAGTCTCTCATGTTCTGTCTCCCTTTCTGATATTTCCCACTCATTTTCTCTCCTTTCCCCTTTATTCCCTTTCACTATTTTTTATATTTCCCAAATGAATGAGACCATATAATGTTTGTCCTTCTCCGATTGACTTATTTCACTCAGCATAATACCCTCCAGTTTAAAAACTTTAAAAAATATTTTATTTACAATTTGCCAACATATAGTATAACACCCAGTGTTCATTCATTCCATCAATTGCCCTCCATAGTGCCCATCACCAAGTTACCCCATCCCCCCAACTCCTTCCCCTTCTGCAAACCTTTGTTTCCCAGAGTTAGGAGTCTCTCATGGTTTGTCTTCCCCTCTAATTTTTCCTCACTCGGTTTCTTTCCTCTTCCCTATAGTCCCTTTTACTATTTCTTTTATTCCACATATGAGTGAAACCATATGATGATTGTTTTCCTCCGATTGACTTATTTCAGTCAGCATAATGCCCTCTGGTTCCATCCATGTTGAAACAAATGGTGGGTATTCATCCTTTCTGATGGCTCAGTATTATTCTAATATATATATATATATATATAGTATATATATATAGTAATATTCTATATATATATATATAATCTTTATGATATCTTCTTTATCCATTCATCAATTGATGGACACTTGGGCTGTTTCTGTAATCTGGCTATTGTAGATAATCCTGCTACAAAAATCGGAGTGCAGTACCCTCCATATCTTTTAATATCTTGATAATTCATTTTTTTAGTGTTGAATAATATTCTATTGTCTGGTGATGTACCACAGTTTATTTGCCCATTTGCCTGCTGAAGAACATCTTTGTTGATTCCAAATTTGAGCAACCATGAATAAAGCTGCTATAAACACCTGTGTGCAGGGTTTTATGTGGACATGTTTTCAACTCCTTTGAGTAAATACCAAGAAATGCAATTACTCTTTATTGCAATTGCAATTGCTCTCACTTTATGGTGAGAGTATACTTAGTTTTGTAAGAAACTGCCAAACTGTCTTCCAAGGTGGCTATACCATTCTGCATTCCCATATGTACACACATATATGCATGTAATATATGTATACTATATACACAATGAACAATATATATACATATATACACATATATAATGACATTTATATATATATATATTACACATATATTAGATACATTTTTTTTTGGTAGAAACTGGCTCATGTGAGTGTCATGGGTTGGCAGATCCAAAATTTGTAGGACATTAGGACAGCAGCCTTAGACAGAGGTTAATGTTGTACTCTTAGGTCTGAAGTCTGTAGGGCAGGATATGTATGTTACAGTTTTGAGACAGAACTCTTCTCTAGAAAGCCTCAGTTTCTGCTCTTAAGGCTTTCCACTGATCGAATGAGGCTCACTCATATTATTGAGGGTAATCTCCTTTACTTAAAGTCAGCTGATTGTAGGTGTTATGTCCACAAAACAGCTTCACAGCAATATCGAGACTAGTTTTGACCAATCAGCTAGGCACCAAACCCTAGCCAAGTTGACACATAAAAATCTAACTGTTACATCTATTGTTGTTGTATTTTTTTATTGTAGCAGAAATAACAATTAACTTGATGCACCACCTGTGCAAGATTTTTCTAGAAGTCCATTTTAGGGTCTCAGCCTAAAACTTGTGTTAACAGTCCTTTTAACAAATTTATAAGGACCTAATCCTCTTTCTGCTTAAAATAATTAGAGTGGTTTCTTTTATTTGCAACTGAACCTCATTGCTATTCTAGCAAAGTCTTGGTATGAAAACATGACTGGGAGAGTATGAGAAAGAAACTCTGTAGGCCAAGTATATTCATGAGCATAGATGCAAAAGTAGCAACTAAAACATTAGCAATTGAATTCAGGAATCAAAAAGCTAATATATGATCAAGTTGGGTTTACATCAGAAAAACAAAGTTCATTAGAAAAATAGTTATTTTACCACATTAACAGTTTTGATATTAAATATATAAAAAGCATTTGATAAAATGCTATTAGGGAACTAGAAATACACATGAATTTCCTTAACTCAATAACACATATCTAAAATACCAAACATCAGACATGAAACAACAGTAAATTCAATGTTAAGCAGAAAACCTTCCCTTTAAAAAGAGAGTAGCAGGACAAGGACAGTCACTATGACCATTTAGGTGCAATGTTGCAGTAAAAATTTCAGAAATAGTACTCCTAAGAAAAATGAAATAATAGTTGTAAAGATTGTAAAAGTGGGAACAAAACTTTTGTTATTTGTGGTTGAAATTATTATAGTAAAACCCATAAAATGTAGAGACAAATATTAGTATTAGTAAGAGTTCAACAAGGTTTCTGGATGAAGCTCAATATACAAAAGTTGACTACTTTTCTAAACACCAGACACTGACCTTTAAAAATACAATTAACACAATAGGTAGGAATAGGGAAAATAAAGACCATTAAGGAGAAATTTATGATGATTTTATTGAAAACCCCTAAAGACTGAAATAACTGAGGCAAATACCACATAAGAAGGTTCAATATTATAAGGATGTTAGTCCTCACCAAATTGATCTACATTTTTAAAAGAAATTCCAATCGAAATCCCAAGAAGAGTTTTTATAGAATTTTTCAAGTATATTTTAAGATTTATAAGAAAAAACAGAGGTAAAAATAGCCCAGATGCTCAGATGCTCTGGAAGAAGCACATGGTGGGGACTGGAGGTTGGTTGGGGTGGGGGAGGAGGGCAAAGGACTTACAAACGTTAAACACTATGGTAATTACATCAGTAGGTAGTATGTATAGATAAATAGATAATCAATGAAATATGCAACAGCTCAGAAATAGACATATAAGTGGAAATCTGATGCATGGCAGAAATAGCAGTGGCTATGGAAAAATAGAAAATTGGATTCCTACATGACAGGATAGACAAGTCAACTCTAGATGTAATAAGCATTTACACGTGATAGGCAAAACTTTCAAAGGAAGTTTCCTTTCTGAGGCAATACAGAATAGGTTTATACTTATAGTTGAAAATTTTGAACAAAACATAACAGGCAAAAACTGATTTAGGAATTAGTTGCTCATTAAATATTTGGTAGAACTTGCATATAAAACTGTCTGGTTTGGGGGTTTCCTTTATGAAAAAAAGGTTAAATGAATTCAATTTCTCTAATGAGTATGGATATATTCAAGTTTTTTATTTTTCTCTTAAGTTTTGGTAATTTAACTGTCTCAGGGAATTTGTTGATTTTTTTCCCCTAAATTTTCAAATTTATAGACAAAAAACTATAATCTTAAAAAGAAATCTTGTCTTTTCTGAATCTGTGATTGTGACCTACTTTTATTCCTAATACTATACCTTTTCTACTTTTTCTTGGTTTATCTTGCTGAAATTGGTCAAATTTACTATTCCATTAAAAAAATTATTTTGTCGGAACACCTGGATGGCTCAGTGTTTGAGCATCTGCCTTCAGCTCAGGGGGTGATTCCGGCAGCCAGGATCGAGTCCCACATTGGGCTCCTTGCAAGGAGCCTGCTTCTCCCTCTGCCTGTGTTTCTGCCCACCCCCCCTACTCATGAATAAATAAATAAAATCTTTAAAAATTTTTTTTGTTCAATTGATCGTCTTTATTAACATCTTCATTTCCTATTTTATTCCTGTTTCATTTTATCTTTACTGTTTAACTTTCTTATTTTCTTCATTTTTAGTAGATTGATTTTTAAAAAAAATTTCTTAGGTTGGACTCTTTATTTATATTTACCCCTTTTCTCTAATAAAAACATTTATGGCTACAAGTGTTATTTCAATTACCTTTTTTTTCACTTTTTTTCTTGTTTTTGTTTGTTTAATTCCAGCGTAGTTAACATAAAATATTATATTAGTTTCAGTTATACAGTATAGTGATTCAACAATTCTACACATTACTCAGTGCTCATCATTCAATCCCCATCATCTATTTCACCCATTCCCCCACCCACCTCTTCTCTGGCAACCAGCAGTTTGTTCTCTATCGTTAAGAGTATGTATTTTTGTCTTTTTCTTTGTTTGCTTGTTTTGTTTCTTAAAGTCCACATACGAGTGAAATCATATGGTATTTGTCTTTCTCTGAGTGACTTATTTCACTTAGCCTTATACTCTCTAGCTCCATCCATGGTGTTGCAAATGGCAAGATTTCATTCTTTTATGGCTAAGTAATATTCCAGTGCGTGCATGTGTGTGTGTGTGTGTGTGTGTGTGCATCTCACATCTTATTTATCCTTTCATCTGTCAGTGGACACTTGGGCTGCTTCCATAATTTGGCTATTATAAATAATGCTGCTATAAACACAGGGGCATGTATCTTTTCAAATTAGTGTTTTTGTATTCTTTGGGTAAATATCCATTAGCAGAATTACTGGATCATATGGTAATTCAATTTAAATGTTTTTTTTCTATTTTTAATTTTTTTGAGGAACCTCTATACGGTTTCCATAGTGGCTGCACCAACTTGCATTCCTGTGAAAAGTTCATGAGGGTTCCTTCTTATCCACATCCCTGCCAACATTTGTTTCTTGTGTTTTCAATTTTAGCCATTCTGACAGGTGTGAGGTGATATCACATTGTGGTTTTGATTTGCATTTCCCTGATGATCAGTGATGTTGAGCATCTTTTCATGTGTGTGTTGGGCATCTGGTTGTCTTCTTTGGAGACGTCTGTTCATATCTTCTGCCTATTTTATATTGGAGTATTTGGTTTTTGCTGTTGAATTGTATAAGCCCTTTATAGATTTTTGATAGTAACTCTAATGAATATGTCATTTGCAAATTCAGTGGGCTTTCTGTTTTGTTGATGGTTTCCTTTGTTCTGTAGAAGCTTTTTAAAAATTTTGGTATAGTCCCAATAGTTTATTTTTGGTTTTGTTTCCCTTGCCTCAGGAGGCATATTTAGAACAATGTTGCTATGGCCAATGTCCAAGAAATTACTGCCTGTGTTCTCTTCTAGGATTTTTATGGTTTCAAATCTCACATTTAGGTCCTTAATCCATTTTGAGTTTATTTTTGTGTATGGTGTTAAGTCAGGTGTCCAATTTCATTGTTTTGCAAGTAATTGTCCAGTTTTCCCAACATCATTTGTTGAAGAGACTTTCCCACTGCATGTTTATGCATCCTTTGTTGAAGATTAATTGATTATATAATTGTGGGTTTACTTCTGGGATCTCTATTCTGTTCTGTTGATCTGCATGTCTATTTCTGTGCCAGTACCCTACTGTTTTGATCACTACAGCTTTGTAGTATATCTTGGAATCTGAGATTGCAATACTGCCAGTTTTGTTTTTCTTTTTTCAAGATCACTTTGACTATTTGAGATCTTCTGTGGTTCCCTACAAATTTTAGGATTATTTGTTTTAACGTCAGTTACCTTTTTAACTGCATTCCTCAAATTTTGCTATATAATGTTTTTGTTATTGTTTCAAATTTTTTATATGATTTCTCCATCAAGCCATGAATTACTAAGAAGTGTATTTTTAACTTCCTAAATACATGGACTTGGAGAAATCCTCCTCTCTGATTTCTAATTTAATATTATTGAGATCAGAGAATGCAGATTATGATAGGGGTCTTTGAAATTTATTGAGACTTTCCTTTATGGTCAGTTTTTAAAGATAGTCCATGTATATTTGAATAGAATGTTTATTTTCTATATTCTATAAATGTACATTAATATATTGACTATTAATTGTGTTCTTTGAATATCCTATGTACTTTCTGATTCTTTGCTTACTTGATCTTTAAATTACTGAGAGAGGTGTGTTAAAACCTATAACTGATGATGGTTGATTTGTCAATTTCTCCTTTTCATTCTATAATTTTTGTTGTATGTATTTGAAGGTGTATTTGAATGTACATGCATGTATTTCATGTATACGGATTTAGCATTTTTACATCTTTCTGGAGAACTAAATTTTTATTAATATGTAGAAGCCCTCTCCACCTTAAATTTTTTCCCCTTAAAGATTATTTTTTGTCTGATATTATTATAACTATATCAGATTTCTTTTGGTTAATACATACTTTTTCTATATTTTAATTTTTCTGCAGTTTATTTTCAGATGTCCCTTTTGTAAATTTCATTTTAGATGTGTCTTAAAGAATATATAGTTTCACATTCTTTGTCTTTTAGTTGGGCAATTGAATCCACTTATGTATATTTTGATCCACTTCATCCATCTTCTTTTGTGAGTTTTGTTGGCCAAATCTCTTTTGTGCAGTAAGAACTTTAAGCTTTTCCCTTTTAGGTAACTGGAAATTATCAAAGTGTCTATTGAATACAATTTAGTACACATACACAGATACATGCCTCATAGGAAGTAGGTTATTTTTACCTTCATTTTACATCTGAGGAAATGGAGCCAGACTGGTTGTCAGGTGTTAGGTCTATTATGTGACTATTATGTGACTAAATTTGAATCAAGACCTAGAATTGGACCCCAAGTCCACCATTTTTTTCATGCTTCCATCTTGTCTTCAGGATAGAAAGGTTCTGTTATCTGCAATGGAACTACAGATGGCAGTAAAGATCAAAGGGGGAAGAGGAATTCCAGGAGAAGCTGGTGGGGTGTGTTGAGCTCAGAACTTTTATCGTTTTTAAAGGAAGTTGAATAAAGGTTTGAAAGTGAATGACGTTTTGCTTTGTATCTTAGTTCTTTGAAGAGATGTATTCATTAGAAAGTGATGATGAAAAAAAAAAAAGAAAGTGATGATGTTTGCTGCAATAAAAGTGATTTTTAAACACAGGGTCATTTTGTTTATTAGTCATGATCTTTTATCCATGATAAAATGAAAATTTTATAAAACCATACTTTGGAACAGAAATGAATGGTGATTTTTGTCAGTTTTTTTGGTAACTGAAGAGAATGAAGATTATTGTTGAACAATTCTGACAATGAGAAGACCTAACCCCAAGTCTATTTTAATGATTCAGAAAGATCAAAGCATAGAATTTCTCTCTGTTAAATTATTCTGTTTTATTGTTCAATAATTTGCTTGGCAAAAATTTCTTGAGAATCTTCTTAGGGTCCTGAAGCTAGTTTTGGCAATAAGATTAGGATTTGAGAGGAAACAATGGTTTGGTTAAATAAAACTTTGATCATTAATTGTCTAAAGTAATAGAGATCATGTGATTAAGGGGCAGGGAGGGGATTGGAACTGTTTGGGGGGATTAATGAATCTGTAAATGCAAACAGACTGATTTTCTTTATGGATTCTATGAAATCTCAAGATAATTGTTTTTTCGTATTAGATCACAGCAGCAGCTTTCTAGACCCAGTGCCAGATCCCCTTGTCCAAATTGCAGCCCCTTCACAGTGATGTAGAGTTCTGATAAGAGCTCTAAGTGGCTTGAACATACTGTGGGAATTATGTTGAAGCTGGCTTCAGAATCCCTGTTTTGCAGGCTGAGGTCACTGATATTTTTGAGAGTATGCTGCAAAATTCATTTTCAAAGGAAATATACTTATTCTAAAAGAAAAAGCCTTTTAAATGAACAAAATCTAGTTCTAGATCTTAAATTTGTTTGGACATTAACAAAGGCTGAATTTCACTTTGATTCACTGATATTCTAAGTCACCAAAACAGGATGCTGATTGTTGATGCCCCTTTCCTTCTGCTGTAGGATCACCTCTACGTTGTATTAATATAGGAAGTGAGGGTGGTCTATGAGATGTACCAACAGTTAAAAGTTATGATAGTAGACTTTTAACTGATCCCTCATGTCTATTCTTATTCTGTACAATTTATACAAATATTACTATTGAAATAATTTTTTAAAGCCATTTGAAAGTTATGGATAAAGGTACTACCTCTGTCACTTGGGTTAAAACCTATTCCCAGTCCAGTCACAACCTGCCATTCTGATCTCACCTCTAATCCTTTATCACCACCTCTACACACACACACACACACACACACACACACACACACACACAAAATTTTGATCACAACAGGGTATTTGCTCTTTTCTTTGTATATGCTATTCACACTGCCTGAAATACTCTACCATTATAATCTCAAGACCCATATTAAATATCATTGGTCTTTGAAGCCATACTGTACTTGCCTTCCTAGTTGTTCCCTCCTCTGTGCCCCCAAAGCATACTATAAATTCATCATTTTATGGACTTTACCAATCATAGTCTAGTAATCCATAAACTATAGCACATTGCCATTCAGGGAAAGCCCACAGAGAGTAGCTGTGCAGGGATTAACTTTGTTCCGCAAGTTTACTACCGTTGTTCTTGTAACTTCTCACCTTGCTCCTTGTTAGCTCTGGGGCAGAAAAATACACTTGCTGGCGGTATACCTTAGACTTAAGTAAATAATGGAGCATGTAAAAGAGGCTAGTACTAAGAAATGACAGCAAGGAGACTAGGGGGGATTTCTGTGATCCCATGGTGGGCTGTCTGAGCCCACCCTGCTCGAGTGGCCATCTGTATCTGGGGGATGCACAGAAAATAGGGATAAGCAAATCAAAGATTACCAATAGAACACATTCTGCTTACATCTAAGAAACCCAGGATTAGGTTAAGCATGTGAAAAAGAATAATAACCTTCTCTAAGTGCTGATATTTCTGTAAAACTAGTATTAGTCATACATTTCTATTTTAATATAATGGTTAGAAATATAAATGCATGTTTGTGCTGAGGTATTATAAAAATAGTTCAGGTTTTACTTATAATTTGGATAAGTGTAATAATCTGTTAACCTCAACTTTAGAATGATGGGCTATTCAAGGCTATAGACTAGTCTGGTAATACTAGTTAACAGTTGCCATTTATTCAGTGCCTGTTAAATCCCAAGTACTGTGAGGGATGCCTCACAACTATATTTTACTTTTGCATATTTAGTTTAATCCACACAAAATACTTTTAGACTAGGTACACTCATCTCTATTTTATAGAATAGACAACAGATGCCCCGAGAAATTGAATAACTTGCTCTGTGTCACCCATTTTGTGAGTAGAGTCTGAATTAGAATTCCAGTCTTTCTGCCTCCAAAGCACATGCTCTTTTTGTCGTACAAGGCTGCCTCACAAGGTAACTTTGAGGAATAATATCTATGAAGAAATAGTTTCTCAGAGACTTGACCTGCAAACTAACACCTATAACTCAATAGCAGACAATTCCACCAGTTAAGAGAAATATATTTAAGAAATCAATTTGGGGGGTGCCTGCGTGGCTCAGTCAGTTAAGTATCTGCCTTTGGCTCTGGTCATGATCCTATAGGGTCCTGGGATCGAGCCCCATGTCTGGCTCCTTGCTCAGTGAGGACCTGCTTCTCCCACTGCCTCTGCTTATGCTCTCTCTCTCTTTCTCTTTCTCTTTCTCTTTCTCTTTCTCTTTCTCTTTCTCTTTCTCTTTCTCTTTCTCTTTCTCTTTCTCTTTCTCTCTCTCTTATTCAAATACATGAATAAAATCTTTAAAAAAAAAAAGAAATAAATTTGGCATCCAAAAAATATGCCTACCACGTACAATGACTACAAAAATACTTGAAATAAGTGATCAGATATGGTTTATCTCTTGATGGTTTTCCATCACTGTCCAACCCAACATGGGTTGACAAGACCTCCATGGACACCAACCATGTAAAGGTTGTGACCTACAACACCATTTGTCCATGGCCCTGTCCCACACTCATTCTTCTCTGTGCTTCTCTTGACTTCCTATTTACTTGACCCTGTGTCTGGTCACAGTATCTGCGCAGTCTTCCTCACTGTGTTCTCTGTATTACACAGGCCTCTCTCTCTTCTGGCCCTTAACAAAGTTCTGGCCTCTGATCTGACACTGCAGAGCTGGATGGCCTTGACAGATCTCTCTGGGATGCTGTTTCTCTGGGAGTGGTTTGGAGACCACTTCTATACAGATCACGTTGGGGGAAGTCTTCTAGAATATCTGGACTGACTGAATCAAGACCTCTGGGGAGTGGGTCCTGCAGTCTGCACTTTAACAGGCTTTCTCATTGATTCTTATGTGACCAATGCCTTACGAGTACTGCCCTGCATTTCGTGTGACCCCTAGGCGTCCCTACCATTTCTGTTATCCTCTGCAGTGACTCTCCCACATGTGAGAGCTCACTGGTCTGACCCAAATATACTATTTCTTTGTTCCAATCATGTGTTTAACTAGGAGCTGTTTACAGTCACTGAGAGTGACTGCCTGCCCTTTGCAATCACAAATGTAATGTTCTCTTTACTTCTCATATAACCTAGTTTCCCCAAAGCCTCATTTGTTTGTGGGTACAAATAAAGCCGCTTAATGTTTATAACCCAAATTTCACTGACTCATGCCTGTACCTACATAATACAAAACCTCAATTCCAAGCAAAATTCTTTCCCAGTATTTCTGGGAGGTCTTGGAAGGTGCCTCACAGGTGCTCTCAGTCCTGCTTCTCCTCTGTACTGTACTGCTTGCTGATGTGTGTTGCTTTTGGAGTCATTTTGTCTATGCTTCTCCATGACTCCAAGACTGACGGCCCCCTTGCAGATGCTGATCCGTATGACCAGGACTAGGTGCTCTAGCTGCAAATCCTCAGGGAGCTGAGAGTGGTGCTGTGTTCCCAGGCATCCTAATGGGGATGGAGCCACTCTGAGCTAGACGTACAAGTGGGGAGGATGCTGTTCGCTCTGACTCTGTGTTGTATTTTTTTCTATTTAAGCAACACTGCTACTTCCCTGGGTCCCCAAAGTCCCTTGTGGAACTATTTCATTTAATTTGGGCATGCAGCACTCCTCTCTTCAACATCCCAGGCAAATAAATACTTGCCTGTATTTCCATCCACTTCCCCTGGGTGCCCACAAATAAACCATATACCTTACAACCTCTGTGAAACATCTACTCCTCATAATTCATCACATGCTCAGCCGTGTCTGAATCTCTGAAGCTCCTTTAAACTTAGATTGGGACTCTTCTCCTCCCAACCCAGGGCACATGTGTGGTAAGTTTTGGATTCCAATGGGCCCAGTTTGAGAGCTACTAAAGAAACCCCCTTGGGAAGAAGCTTAAACAAACTAAAATGTAGGATAGGCTGTCAGAGTGAGAGGGCCCAAGTAGTCCTGATTTGGGCAATTTATTTTTCCTTTAAAAGAGGACATCTGATATATAATTGCAGAATATGAAAGCAAAGCAAAGCAAAGAAGCAGAGAACTGAACCACATGAAGGATTCAGCATTCTAAATAGAACACATCCTCCCCTACCTTCCTCCTTTACCGTATAGAGCCAGCTGTCACCAGAAGCTGTTTCCAAACCAATTACCATTCCCTTATCAGAAAGGAGGATAAAATCTTAACAAAGGAACAGATGATCGGATGCCATTGGTTCTTCTGACTCTGGAACTGCTTTAGAAAGGAAGTTGCATCTTTGCAGAATTATTATTATCAATCAGCCTTTATTGCTTCAGCTTTCTTTATTGCATTCTAACACACAAAGTAATGAAAACATATAATAAAGAGAATAAAACACGTAATGCATCACTGTGCAGATATTGCAATCATAGCAAATCCAATGTAAATGCCCTACAGGGAATACTTGAGCCTTCCAATACATTGCTAACAGTTTGCATGATACTACATCACATTATTTATCTACTAAACCTGTCATGGTCTGCTAAATATCGTGCCAGCATCAACCCCAAATAGTACTACTCCTTCCCATCCTCCAAACGGAAGGCATATTTCTTTGCTGTCACTGGTTTTAATGTTTGCAAAGAGTAGCTCCAGCTCCTGAATAATTAATGCATAACGATTACTAAGCCACGGGTAGTTTACTATTCTAGCCCCTCTGGTCTTTGCAATGTTGCTTGCTTTAATATGCACTTCGAATTGGAACCAAGAGGTAGTAAAAGTCATTAAGACGGCATGAAGCTAAGTCAATAATGATTTACAGAGTTTGGATGCATTCCTGGGTTTTTCATTCTTGGCTCTCAAGCCCCATCTGCTGCTCATGTTCTGACTTGGTCTTCCTTTTGCAAACGCTTCTCTGATGACAGGGTTTCCACTTGGTTTTATACTGACTTAAAAAGAGTTGACTCTCAAGAGTTCAGGTCAAGTACACGCTTCCCCTGTGGTATTTCCAACTCTAGAAGAACATTGGTCATGACTAAATATATTTGGAATACTTGGGTCAAATATGTGCATGTCCAGAAAGGTCATGATCTCAAATGGTATGACACCTAGTAAATACTAAATAATAATACTTGCAAGGATGATTTACCCTTTGGAAGGGTCTTAAACACTAGCTAGGAGGACTTTTAAAAGAAGTAGTAGGACCTTTCTCCTGGTAAGAATGGCAGAGTACTAATGTGAAGACTAACTCTTCTGTGCACTGCTTCTGATTTCTGCTCAATGGCATTCCCACAGATCAACTCAGACTTTAGTAATTCTGGTATGTTGTAAACTGTTTCATCTAAAAGGGCAGAGATGGGCCACTTTAGTGGATTTGCCTTTGAGCTGAAATGATCCAACGCTCCAGGAATATCTTTTTAAAGTTTGTTTGTTTGTTTGTTTGTTTATTTATTTATTTATGAGAGAGAGAGAGAGAGAGAGAAAGTATGCACACAGAGAGAAAGGGAGAAGCAGACTCACCACTAAGCAGGGAGCCCAATGTGGGGCTGGATCTCAGGGCTTATGACCTAAGCCAAAGACAAATGCTTAATAGACTGAGCCACCCAAGCATCCTGCTCCAGCAATATCTAATGAGAAGACATGACTGTAACAGGGCAAATTCCCCTTGGATAGGCATTAGAAAGAGAACTGGTTGCTTCTAGAAGGACAATGACTCACAGTTTGTTCTCAGTGATGCTTGTTTGGGGCTAAACATACAATATACTATAGAAATTTGACCAAAATATTTGTGAGATGGTGGTGTAGAAAAGAATATGTTGTAAACACCATGCCACATTAACCAAATGGAGAACTACTTGCAGCTTGGTGGCTTAGTGTTTTTCTTTTGTAGAATATTATGCCATTTCTCTTTCTTTTGGAGTTTCTCAAATGTCATCATCAAATGACATTTTTAAAAACATTTTAGAAATAAATGTATACGTGACTTGAGTATGGTTCTGTAGATTAAAAAGATAACAGAATTTTCTGATAGTAGGATGTATTGTTAATTTTTTGATGTGGTTTGGAAAATGTCTTTGACTAAATGGACCCTGGTCACCTATGTGTTAGCTTAAATCTAAAAGGTCAAACTTGCTATTTCGTCCTCACCCAGTCTTATGTACTGTAATTGGTGCTTTGCCCTTTCCAGCTCTTAAATTGTTGCTAGGTCTAGCACTGGCTTAAATGGATGGGACCTTTATCATTGATAGAGTAAATAGAAGTGAGGCTAAATATATGCTTTGCTCTGTGATGGCAACTGGTTTGCTAATGAATCATTTGTTAGAGAAGAATGAAGTAGAAGAGAAATATCTGCAGGGATGACCAAAGGAACCTCCACAGAATGGTGTATGATTAAATGACAGATTGAATAGAAAAATCTCTGAGTACTTTGGAGAAATAGAAGACAGTGACTACAAATCAGCATCACTTTTCATGATGGATTCCTAGTAGAAGAACCATGTTGAGTCAGGCTCCTCCATAGCTGATGACGTGCAGTGGGACCATTGGATGCATTCTTGGTCTAATTGGTTCATTGCTTACTGCCATAGTGAAAGGGGTGGTGGTGAGAAGAGTCAAGGAATCCCATAGGAGTCCACAAAATACTTTGACTCAGTCCTATGGACTCTCCTTACCCCATCGCCCCATCCCTCCAGATGTCAGAGCCCCATCTTCTGTTCCATATGCTTGTGATTACTCCTGTGAGTGACCGAAGCCATTGAATGTGGGGGGGAGGTGACTTTCCATAACAGATATGTTGAATGGAACTGTATAAAGGCCAAATGAACTTTACTGGTGCTTGTAAATTGATGGGTCACACCCAGACTGCTGTGCTCTGAGCACTGGCTCTGCCACCATAAGCTCCTAGGTGGAAATCTGAGTAGCTTCTCAGTGGTCCTCTATTCCTGTTTATGAGATCTCTTCTCTCTCCATCTTGCTGGGTGTGAAGTCGTTTCCTGGACTGAGTGACATGGGGGCACCAAAGATCCCATTTTTTCCAAATTTGTACCTTCTTGTACCTGCATTTCAGCTTGTCAAATATGAGTAAAATATTTGACTCCATTCTTCTCTCCTCTGCTATTGTATTCCTAAGGCCGTAAGTAACTCATAGTGTCTCACTTAAGTTGGGGGAGACACTTGTGGAACATATGAAGAAATTCCAAGGATGGAGAAAGTTGTTGTGGGAAGGAGATTGAACATGACTAAAACTTACAAAAATATTATCTTGCCATATTTATTTTCAGAAATGCAAATTTCTTGAAGTGTATGGGACCTTGGATAAGTAATTTAACTTCTCTGGGGTTCCCCATGTTTCTTTTTTAACAGATATAAAAATTGCATGTAATTCCTAACCTTGAGTGTATTGAAGGATATAAAGTACTTCATCTAGTACTGAGCATGTCACATAAAGATATGTTCAATGTGAAAGAGTAAGCCACTTTTACCACTCTAGAAGACTGAAAAGCTAATATACCTTCCAAAAGCTCCTTGCTATAGCCAGGGACTGGGTCATGTTCTCAGCATCCCCAGCCATGTGAAACAGGGAAACAGATTTGGGATTTAAAGTCAGAGGATCTGCATTTGGATTCTGAATGAACCTCTTTTTAAATTTTTAAATTTTTTTTTAATTATTTGGATGAACCTCTTATTACTATTTGACTTTAGGCCTGTTACTCAATGCAGTGGTTTCCTTTGCTAAACAAATTACCACACCTCTGTGGCTTCAAATAACAGAAATTTATTCTTCTATGGTTCTGGAAGCTTAAAGTTTAAAATCAGTTCCACTGGCTCCAAATCAAAGTGTCAAGTAGCTGTACCTCTTTGAAGGCTATAGGGGACAATCCATTCCTTGCCTCTTTTAGCTTCTGGTGGCTGCTAATAATTCTTGGTTTGTGGCTGCATCACACCAGTCTCTGCCTCTGTGGTCACGTTCCTTTCTTGTGTGTGTGTGTGCACATGCTTGTGTTTGAAATCTTTCTCTAGAGACTTCCTTGTAAGAACCCTTGTGATTACATTTAGGGCTCACTGGATAATCGAAAATAATCTCTCCATCTCAAAATCCTTAATCCTATCTGCAAAGATCCTTTCTCCTTATAAGGTAGTATTTATAGGTTCCAGTAATTAGGACCTGTTATTCTTGAAAGGTCATTATTCCACCTGTGGCCCCTGACTTCCCTTAGCCTTAACTGTTTTCACCTGTAAATATAATTGGGAACAATAGTACCAAACTCACAGGTTATTGTGTTGATTAATCCAATAACATGTGAAAATGACTTGTTTACGCTAATGGGTGATACAATAGCTGCTGCGAGATCATTGAACAACCATTTGGATTCTCACAGCTGCAGTATGCATCCTACAGTCCTATGGCAAGATGCAACATGCAGCCTGTGTTTTCTCAAATGGTGTTAGAATCCTCTAAAATTGAAAATCATAGGAAGTTGTCAGTTTTTGTTTAGTTCAAACACTATAAGCCTGGTCTTTGCTGGACACTCCCCTGAAGATAGGAATTACAAGGATGAAAAGTGATTTTGAGGAATTCTATTCCTGATATATTCCATGTGGGGTGCACAGGCACACAAGCTTGGGGACACAGTGGTAGGTGTCATGAGATAGCAGGGCGTGAGAGTGCTATGCTAAGGAGGGGCATGGAGGAGACTGGCTGCTTAATCTTTGTGGGCGCTAGTACTGGGGAAGTTCCCCTGGTCTGCAGGCCTGAACCGCCCTAGTGGCTTTGTCGTTGCAAATTGAACAGATCACTCTTATACCCTTTGGCTCTCAAGTCTGGGGATGAAATAAGTGACCACATTGTAGAATGAGATAAAAACACAGACTTTGCTGCTTGACTCTTCTCCAAGGCTCAAAGGTCATGAAGAGCTGTATCAAGGGGATGCTATCGATTTAGCACAAAGATCCCAGGAAGGCTCTTAGGCCTTTTCTCCCACTTCCCAATCTAAACATGCCTGAATCTTTAATAATCAAACCAAATAAATTATGAAATACCCAGTGACAGCTGGTGGGTTTGATGGAGCTGGCCCTGAAAATAGATTTGTAATTCTGTCGTGTTGATGGGGAAGAAGATGTTGATCAGCATGTTCCTAATTCATTATCATGCTAGTAAGGGCTGCTGCCTTGCGATTTCCTATCAGATCCCTTGTTGAGCCTGCAGTGGAGGGAGACGTGGGAATGTGTCATTCATACCTATTGGGAATAAATGTTGTTTTCTCTTCCAAATGTATTGTTTCAGCATTCTAGGTAATTATTATATGAGAGCTAACAATTGTAGTTCCAGTTTCAGAGAACTGATAATTTATGAGGATCCTATTTAGAGAGACAGGGCATATTTATCAAAAGATAACAATTCCTAGTAGCATATTCCAGAGTAGCAAATGAGTGGCTCAGACAAGGAGTTTTAAAGACATTTGGAAGAGAGTGGTGTTTGGGGAAATGGTTCCAGAGCTGAGCTTTAGAGTGTTGGCAGTTAGGAGGCAGTTAGGAAGGGCTTTCAGGGACATAGAAAGAGTGCCACTCAAAAGAGACACGGGCAGGAATGTGCTGATGTGCTTTGGGGACAGAATTTATATCCATGTTGATGAAGTAGTATGATTAAAGCCACATGATTGTAAAATAAGTCTGAATAGAGAATTGCAGTCCAGATTCATTCATTCATTCACTCACTTATCAGCTACTTATTTTTTTAAAATTTTAATTTAATTTTATTTATTCATGATAGGCACACACTGAGAGAGAGAGACAGAGACACAGGCAGAGGGAGAAGCAGGCTCCATGCACCGGGAGCCCGACGTGGGACTCGATCCCGAGTCTCCAGGATCGTGCCCTGGGCCAAAGGCAGGTGCTAAACTGCTGCGCCACCCAGGGATCCCCATCAGCTACTTATTAAGAGCATGCTATGTGCCGGCCTTGACCCTGAAGTATAGATACTTGTATTTTATCATGTTGACAATGAGAAACTAGGAAGGCTTTTGGGCATTAGAGTAAAGTAAAATCATGTAAAATCATGAAGTAAACTAAAAATTATGATTTGGGAAGATTCATCTGGCTGCCTTGCATAGCGTGGATTAGCCTGGGGAGATCCTGAGAAGGAGACATGAGCTAAGGAAAGATCGCAGCCAATGGACTTGGATAAGAGTGGTAGCAGAAGGAATGGATGCAGGAGATATTATTGGGGGGAGAAGTGGATATTCTTCTCTTTCCATGACCCTTTGTAGGATAGTGTTGTTTGCTTACATGTTTTTCCCACCAGACAGTGAGTGCCTCAAAGACAAAGACCATACCTGAATAATTGTGTCTCCACAGCCCTGGACTCTGTGCCTGGAACACTATAAGTCCTCCACAAAGGTCTGTTGGCTTTCTGATTATTCAAAATGGACTGGATATGAGAGATGAGGAGAAAGAAGAGTCAAAGAAGGCTCAAGTCTCAAATCCAGAAACAGCGGAGGGTTACTCGTTATCAAGGGGAAAAGAGATGGTCAATAGCGATACAGCTATTTAAACATGTTCTGCTGCTTTCATTGGTTGGGCATTTGTGACACTGAGGTGATAGTGAGACAGTAGAACTGACTTAAGTTTCCAGGTTACATTTAAGAAAAGAAACAAAGGGGCAAGGTTCTAAGAGAGTATTTTGAAATCTTGGGTAGGAGAGGGATGGGGAGTAAGTATAGTTTGTAATAGCATATTCTTTATTCCTACATCTGATCTGATTTTATACTTTGGAACAATACAAGTTATAGAAAGGAAGTTAAATATTTGCTTATCAACTGGCAAATGAATTTCAAAAGATTAATATACTTTGATAAAAAGCTCTAGCCAGACACTTTTCCTAACACCTTTAAAGTCATACCACACTGTTGGGGATTTACCCCAAAGATACAAATGCAATAAAACGCCGGGACACCTGCACCCCGATGTTTATAGCAGCAATGGCCACGATAGCCAAACTGTGGAAGGAGCCTCGGTGTCCAACGAAAGATGAATGGATAAAGAAGATGTGGTTTATGTATACAATGGAATATTACTCAGCTATTAGAAATGACAAATACCCACCATTTGCTTCAACGTGGATGGAGCTGGAGGGTATTATGCTGAGTGAAGTAAGTCAGTCGGAGAAGGACAAACATTATATGTTCTCATTCATTTGGGGAATATAAATAATAGTGAAAGGGAATATAAGGGAAGGGAGAAGAAATGTGTGGGAAATATCAGAAAGGGAGACAGAACGTAAAGACTGCTAACTCTGGGAAACGAACTAGGGGTGGTAGAAGGGGAGGAGGGCGGGGGGTGGGAGTGAATGGGTGACGGGCACTGGGTGTTATTCTGTATGTTAGTAAATTGAACACCAATAAAAAATAAATTAAAAAAAAAATAAAGTCATACCACATAGATCTGGACCATCCTCTTGGAAGATGGCTTGGCAGGAAAGCATATAAAACCTTTATCCCAGTTTTAAGATTTTACATACAAAAAAAATGAATAACTTGGTGCCCATTTGAATAATTCAGTCAGTAATTGAACCAGTGAAGACATATATGGGGCAAAAAGTATAAGTCTCCATCACAGCCTTCCATATAATTTAGGGTACCTGGATGGCTCAGTCGGTTAAATGACTGACTCCTGATTTCAGCTCAGGTCATGATCTTAGGATCTGAGATCAAGCCATGGTGTCAACTTCATGTTAGGTGTGGAGCCTGCTTGGGATTCTCTCTCTCCTTCTTCCTGTCTCCCCCTGCCCTGGCAGGTGTTTTCACTCTCTCTCTCTCTAAAAAAAAATAAAATTTCATTATATCCAGCTATTGATAAAAGTCTGATTTTTTTTTCTAAAAAAATAAAATAAAAATCAGATAAAAAATCAGATAAAAGTCTGTTTTTTTTTCTCATACACACACACACACAGACACATACACAGAGGAATTTTTTTTTACACGTAAGTAAGGTCATGCTATACATATTTGTTTTGAGATGTCTTTTTTCTTTAACATCTATGATCTTTGATGTCCGTACATATAAACCAGCCTTGTACTTTTAATAGTTGTATAGCATTCCATTGTAATAATAACAGTTAATATTATTTAGGCATTTACTATAAGTCAGCACGTATGCTAAGCATTTAATATGATAATCTCATTTACACTTCCGCCAATCCTAAGGGGTGGATATTTTTATTATCTTCACTTTGGAGATGAGAAAAATATGAGATTGGGTAAATTTTCCAAGACCACAAAGTTAGCAGTTATCAGAGACAGAATTTTATCCTAGGCAATCTAGTTTTAAAGTTTTTATTCTATAGTACTCTTTAATGGATCTACTATAATTTATTTAAATAATCACCATTAATGGACTCTTAAGATGTTTTCATTTTTTCAACTCATTCATTTATTCATTGAGCAAGTATTTTTTGAGTGCCCACACCTACCATACATTAGTTTTTTTTTTTATTTTTAAAGATTTTTAAGATTTATCTATTCATGAGAGAGAGAGAGAGAGCAGCAGATACACAGGCAGAGGGAGAAGCAGGCTCCATGCAGGGAGCCTGATGTGGGACTTGATCCCGGGTTTCCAGGATCAGGCCCTGGGCTGAAGCCTGCGCTAAACCGCTGAGCCACCCGGGCTGCCCTACACATTAGTTTAGATTCAACAGTAAACAAGCTAAACAAAAATTCCTGCCCTCATAGAGTCTACTGGAGCAGATAGACAAAAAAAATGTAAATATATATAATACAGAAATAATAAATACAGCAGTGAGGAGAGATAGGAAGTATTATGGGTAGAGAGTTGGAATTTTAGATAGTGTGCAGGGAAGGCCTTTTTGAGAAGATAACGTTTGAGCAAAGACCTGAAGGAAGCAGGAGCACCAGTCTTGTCAATATCTGGGGGAAGAACATTCAAGGCAGAGGGAACAGAATGAACAAAGGCTTTGAGAAACAGTAAGGAGGCCAGTGTGGCTGGAGTAGAGTGAACAAGGGGAATAGTCGTAGAAGACAATGTTAAAGAGGCATACATGCCAGGTTATGTAGTGAATTCTGGGTGAGATGGAAAGTCATTAAAATTTTGAGCAGAGAAGGGACAAGATTTCACATTTTAACAGCATCAAATTATTGAGTATAGACTGAGGGAGATAAGGGCAGACACAGGCTCTTGCCATCATCTAGACAAGAGAGGATGATGGCTTGGACAGTACTGGCAGTGATGAAGTGGTTGAATTTTGGGAACATTTTGAGAGTAGAACCAACAAGATCAGATGTAGCATGTGAACATAGAAGAATCAAGGGTGACTCCATTGTTCTTTACTTAAGCAATGAGATATATTAAATAAGAAGAATCTGTTAGAGGTCTACAGGGAGATAGCAAGTAGAGAGTTGTAGATAGAGTTCCGGAATTCACAGAAGTCCAGACTGGATTATAAATTTAAGAGTTGTCAATATACAAGTGATATTTAAGGCTAGGTGCTCAAGAAAATCACCTAGGGAGTAAGCAAAGATAGAGACGAGGGTCAAGAATGAAGTCCTGGGTTGTGCGAACCTTACAAAAAGGCTACAATCAACACTCTTATATGTATTCTTTGCATACATATGAAGTTATTTATTTCAAGATGTTTCTGTAGAAGGATCAAAGGTCCTTTAATTAAAAAATTAAATGTAAAAATTTTTGATTTTGGGAGTCACTCATAAACCAACCCCTGTATCCGTCTGTATTCTCAGTCGGAAGCAACAAAAGTCCAGACTGCCTTAAGCAAATAGTTTTCCTACACATTTCCTTCCACTAAGGAAGTGTAGGGGGCAAGTACTAACTAAAGGCTGGAGTAGTAGGCTTCAAAAATGAATGGAAACCAAGGGAACCTTATGCACTGGGCAGCAGGAAGGGGTTCATCAAGACAGTACCGTAGCCAGTGTCTACATGGCAGAGAGGTGTGGTGCTGAATATGGCTTTGACCATTGCACCATTCAATGAAATTGAATCTTGTCACCATAAATCAGAAGTCAGCAACTACAGTCCCCTTGTCAAATCCAGCTGTCCACGTATTTTCATTAAGTACAAGTACCACCCATTTATTTACATATTGCTTATGGCTGCTCTCATATTACAATGGCAGAGTTAAGTCATGGCAGTAGAGAATCTGTGGGACACAAAGCCAAAATTATTTACTCTCTGGCCCTTGACAGAAATTTGCTGACCTGAGCAGTAAATGAAATTCAACACTCAGTTGGCTAGGTCTGCCATAACAAGGTACTCAGACTGGTGGCTTAAAGAACAAATTTATTTTCTCACAGTTCTGGAGGTTAGAAGTCCGAGGTCAAGGTGTCAACAGGAATGTTTCGTCCTGAGGCCTCTCTTCTTGACTTGTAGATGGCTGCCTTCCCACGGTGTATTCACATGGTCCTTCCTCTGTGCATGTCTGTGTCCTAATTTTCTCTTTGTAGAAGACACCAGTTAGGGCAGCCCCGGTGGCGCAGCGATTTAGCGCCGCCTGCAGCCTGGGGTGTGATCCTGGAGATCCAGGATCGAGTCCCACATTGGGCTCCCTGCATGGAGCCTACTTCTCCCTCTGCCTGTGTCTCTGTCTCTCTGTCTCTCTCTCTCTCTCTCTCTCTCTCTGTGTCTCTCATGAGTAAATAAATAAAATCTTAAAAGAAAAAAAACTTTAAAAAAAAAGAAGACACCAGTTATATTAGATTATGGCCCACTCCAATGACCTCATATTACCTTGACTTCCTCTTTATTTTTTTTTAAAAGATTTTATTTATTTATTTGAGAGAGAGAGAGAAAGAGAGAGAGCTTGAACAGAAGGAAGGAGGCAGAAGGAGAAGGAGAAGCAGGCTCCTTGCTGAGCAGGGAGCTGGACGTGGGCTCCAACCCAGGATCCCCAGATCATGACCTGAGCCAAAGACAGACTTTTAATTGACTGAGCCACACGGGTGCCCCTTTGTTTACCTCTCTAAAGATCCTATCTTCAAATATGGTTACATTCTGAGGTACAGTTGTGGCTAGCACTTTGTTTCAAAATTTTCTTAGCTACTCCTTTTCTCCCCCCTCCAATAAACATTCAAATAATCATATTAAATACTCTTTGTAATGCTGCCTGGGATTTTTATTGGGATTGCATGGAATTTGTAGATTAATTTAGGAAGAATAGATGCCATCATCATATTGAATTGTCTCAGTGAGGAGTATTGCATGTCTCTTAATTTTTTCAAGGATTCTTGCATATCCTTTAGTAAAATTTTATCTTTTTAAATATGGGTTCATATGGGATGCCGGGTGGGTCGGTAGTTGAATGTCTGCCTTCACCTCAGGTCCTGATCCTGGGTCTGGGGATCCAGTTCCACATCGGGCTTCCTGCATGGAGCCCACTTTTCCCTCTGCCTATGTCTGCTTCTTTCTCTGTGTCTCTCATGAATAAATAAATAAAATCTTAAAAAAATAAATACAGGTTTATATACTTTTTGTAATGTTCATTTCTGAGTATTTTATAGAACTCATTGCTATTATGTTTGGGACATTTTGATTACATTTTCTAATTGGTTATTGCTTCTACAGGGGAAAACTACTGTTTTTGTAAGTGTGTCTTTTATTTGGATACCTTACTGACTTTCATAGTTCTAGTTGTTTATTTTTTCGGACTTTCTAGTTGAAAACAGTATTTACTGCATATAAGATAATTTAATCTCTTTATTACATACACATACTCATGCACATATATATTATGTGTACATATAAATGTATATATGGAGAAGGAGAGATGCAGAGTGAAAAGAGGGACAGAACTTATTTATTTTTCCTATCTTTTTGCATTGCCCTGGGCCATGTAATATTAGTTGTCCTTTATGGAAATATCTTTTGTTTGTAAACATTCATGTATCCTTCTTCCCTTTCATACTTCAGAGAAATACAGACAGGGAACAACAAATATAAAAGCCTACATTTGAGTATGTTGCTATCTGCAGTTCTAGAAAGCAATAAAAATTGACATAGAAAACCAGGCAATCAATGCCCCAAATAGATGTGTGATAAGTTAATATTTATTAGGGTCTAGATCAGGACTATCTAGTAGAAATTTAAAATACTTTCACATAAAACAGTCTATCTTTTACTAGAACACACAAAAATGAATGGATACACTTCAATAAATTGTTGCTGATTAAGGAAGGAAGGAAAATGGGACTGAGGAGCATTCAGAGGAATGGGTGAATGAATGAATATATATAAAAATTGAAAGACTGCAAAAAAGAAAGAATAGGAGTAGGCCCCCAACAGCTATGCCAACTCTTGCATGTGTTTAGTTGAACATAATCTTTAACAAGCTTGGGATATACTAATGCAAAGCTAAGTTTCCTGAAAATCTGTCAATACTGAATTATGAAGAGACTCTTCCTCAGTAATTGAAGTGATCAGACAATCATTGCTTTGTGGTTTTGATAACTCCATAGGAGGTATAGTTGAATTATAAATATCAGAGAGCCATAGAAGAAGGAGTCAAAAAAAAAAAAAAAAAAAAAAAAAAAGAAGAAGGAGTCAAGTTGTTTTACTTTCACAGAAAGTAACTCTGAGGGGGATGTCTTCAGTCCAAGATAATATGGGGACACCTCTTTGCCCATTTGTTCTCTCCACCAGCCATTTCTTTCTGACACCTGGGAGCCAGGATGGCTCTCTATTTTGAGAGGGATGATATACTATTGGCAAAATCTTTCTTAGAGTCTCTTCTAGGTAGGGTTTCAAACAAACCATAAAACTCTTAACTATTGGGAACAAACTGAGGGTTACTGGAGGGAAGGTGGGTGGGGGGATGGGGTAAATGGGTGATGGGTATTAAAGAGGGCACTTGTAATGAGCACTCTCAAAAATGGTTTTTTTTTTATGCAAGTGATGAATCACTAAGTTCTAAAACTAGTAATCATTAAATGTTAACGAACTTGATCTTAAATAAAATCTAAAAAAAAAAAAATTCAAATAGAAGTGGAGGAAAGAGCTCTAAGTTGGGTGGTTGCCATGAGGAAGCCAAGATATTTTTTTTCCTTTGTTGTATTCTTTTAAACAGCCTGCACTGTTTTTAATCATTCCTCATACTGTTCTAGGCAGGAGTAACTGTCAGATAGCAAAAGATGAACTCAACAGGGTGTAATCATAAAATAACTTTATGTTTCCTCCTGTGGCCCTTTCAAACCATCTCAGTGTGCTTGTTTAAGTCCCATAGATTTTCCAGTAACTCTTAGATTATAAAAAGTCCTCAGTTGCTTCAAGTAGCAGGAATAGTCTCAGTCCAGCAATTTAAGGATACAGTCCAGTTTCATAATAAAACTCTGAATTTCATTTGAGATTTGAGACTCTCCTCCTCCAGCTTGATACCACTACTCTGAGGTAGGAATCTAAGACTAGGAGAGGTGGGCCATTTCTGTCTATTGTGTTTATGTGTGCTTTGTCTTCACATGCACCCTTCACTGTACCCCACTTTGCTGACTCTGCCTCCACAAGGGTTAAAGTGGGGGGCAGGAGAAATAAGTAAGGGGAAGGAAAACTCTTCCCTAACTGAAAAAGATGTCATCTGGCATTGCAGATAATTCCTTTTCAATTTCTACTTTCATAGATCATAGAAAAATAAATTCTTCCAAAGATTTTTTTAATGAAGTGAGCATAACATTGTCACCAAATACTGAAAAAGTTTACACAAACATAGTCACAAATTTTCATTTCAATAGTAAAATAATTATCCTAACTGAAAAAAAAATGAAGCAGAATTCAGTAGTACTTTAGAAAATAATATAGCCTAACTATGTAATGTGTATTTGAGTGCTTTGCAGCTGGTTTGGCATAAGAATATACATCATAATATATCTCATCATATTAATATATGTACATTGGGAAAATACTATAATAATAGAGATACCAAACAAGATAATAATATAGATACCAGACAGGCATTTGATAAAATTTAATGTCCATTCTTGATTTAAAAATTCAATTAAATAAGCATTTATAGGTCATTCTTTAACATGATTTTTAAAAATGCCCATATCCATCAACAAAATAGCATCATACATAGTTGAAAAGCTCTAGAAACATTCCCACTAAAGTCAGAAAGAAGAAAAGAATGTCCACTAACACCACTATTATTTGACATTGTTTATACGGAGGTACTAGATGATGTAAGTAGGCAAGAAAAACGCACATTACAAATGATGAGGTAAAATCTTTGCATATAATGTGAGTTTTAAACCCGTGAAACCAAAGATCAATTGAAAAACTACTATAAACAATAAGATAATTTGAGAGATGACTGCTACAAAATTAATATACATAAACAGCTAACTTTTATATGTACTATCAGCCATCAATTAGGGACCCCATTTAGAATTGCAGTAATACATTGTGCAGAGCCAGATCCCAATGTCAAGGAGCATGTGCTCAGTGTTTTGTCATGTCTGTGAATTGCAATAAACATGTGACACACCTTAAAACATAAAATAAATAAATAAAATGAAGTTGCAATGAAAAGATGAACTCAAGAAGAAACATGCAATGTCTATATAAAGAAAAGTCCACAAGACCCCCTAAGAGACATGAAAATGATGACTTGAACAAATGAAAAGGTATGCAAAATTCCTGGAGAGGAAGATGCTATTTCATAAATAATATTTTTCAAGTTAAATGATACATTTAATACAATTCCAATGAAATACTAATAGGGAATCACTGATAGACAATTTTATGTTTCTCTATTTAAATTTTATTCCTGTTCAATATATATATATATTTAAAATTTTTTAAAAAGATTTTATTTGTTAGAGATCATGAGTGGGGGGAGAGAGGAATACGGAGAGGGTGAAGACAACTCCTCACTGAGCAGGAAGCCCAATGTGGGACTGAATCCCAGGAACCAAAGATCATGACCTGAGCCTAAGGCAGATGCTTAACTGACTGAGCCACCCAGGTCCCCTTATATATATGTATTTTAAGTGGGCTCCGTGTAGGGCTTGAACTCAGGACCCTGAGATTAAGACCTGAGCTGAGATCAGGAGTCAGATGCTTAATCAACTGTACCACCCAGGCATCCCTGCCAACATTTCTTTATTGTATAGTAGAACTTTCATCTAGAATCATGTTCTTTCTTCCTAAGCATAATTTTCAGAATTGCCTTTATTGAGAGTTTGTTAGTGGTAAGTTCTCTCCCTTTCTCTCTTTTTCAATTTTTAGAGTCCTGAAAATGAGTTATTTTGATTGTTTTAATGTTTGCTTAGCTAGGTACCGTATTTGCCTGATAGATTTTTATCTTTATCTAGATCATGTCTTCTGATTTCCATTCTTGCTATTGAGAATTCACATCTCAGATCAATTTTTACTCTTATGTAGATGATTTATATTTTCTCTTTGACTACTTTTTAAAAATGTTCCCTTTGTCTTTTTTTTTTTTAAAGATTTACTTATTTACTTGGGAGAGAGAGAGAGAGAACACATGCATGTGAGGGGAGAGGGGCAGAGGGAGATGGGAGAGAAAGTCTTAAAGTGATTCTGTGATGAGCACAGAGAATGACCTTGAGATCTCCTCCACCTGCGCAGAAACCAAGTCTGGTGGTTAGCTGGCTGAGCCACCCAGGCCCCTTTAAATGTTCCCTTTGTCTTTGATAATCTGCAATTTTACCCTGATGAATTTAGGTGTAGATATCTTTTTTCCTTTCTTGTATAGGACTAGTTATCTTTCCTGAATCTAAGGATCCATATCCTTTATTAATTCTAGAAAGTTCTCATCCATTATTTCTTCAGCTGTTGCCTCTTTCAAATTATTTTGGTTTCTTTTGGAATGTCAGATCTTTTGTAGACATTTTCTCAATTCATCCTCCATGTCCTTGATCTTTTTTTCTCTCTTTTTCTTGATACGCTATATTCTAAAAAAAAATTTCAGTTCTCTATCAAGCACCTTACTTGCCTCTAATCAGCCATGTATACAGTCTGAGATGATACTGGCTTTTTAAATTTTAGTAATTATAACTATGGAGGGAGATATGGCTAGTTTTCAACTCTTTCTTTTCAATAATATGCAATTACTAGCTCATGTTTTTTTATTTAGTTTTTATCTCCCTAACTTTTAAACACATGTATTCTATTTTCTTCATTTGATTATTCTATTATATGAAAAAAGTATGGGTCTAATGGAGCTGTTTATTATTTATGCTTACTCTTGTTCATGGTAGCTTATTTCTTCATATTTAGTAGCTCTTAATCTGTGAAAATCCAAAGAGGTCCAGTTAGACGGTACTTGGATATTGCCTACCTGTGACCATTCAAAGTATTTGTTTCCATGCTGCATTGTTCCCCCCCTTGACTTATCCTCCTATTCACTAATTCTTTCTCAAAATGTATAATCATATATGAAACTTATGCAGAGTTAATTTCAGTTGTGTTTTTCAGCTCTAGAATTCTCATTTTAAAAAATGTTGAAGTTCTTTGTTGCAATTCTCAATCTTATTTTTTTTTATCTTCTTGAGCACATTAGGTATAATTATTTTAGTGTCTGGTAACTATTTTATTATTATTCCCTATTGATCTGCTTACATGACATTATTTCCCTTTAACTTCGTTCACGTTATCTTGGCTTTGTGTGTGACTGATTATTTTTGGTGGAGCACAGTCTTTACTCATGAAAAAATATAGTAGTAATTTGAGGCATAGGATAATTTAATCTTCCCCTAAAAAATATCTACATTTGTTTTTGGCAAGAGACTAGGGGTGTTAGCCATCCCAGACTACCTTGATTCAGTTGCAGAGATTGAGGTGGATCAACATTGGGCTTCAGTCCCTATAAGCTCTAGTTTATTCGTAAGTCATCTTTAGTCTTAGAATATATTCCCTTTGTGGATATATAAGTCCTCCTCTGTGTTAATCCCTGGGCTCTAATAATTGTCTCTTTGCTGCACAAGGCTGTCAAACTGCTTATCTTCTCAGTTGCATCTTTCAATGGTAACAGACACCCCTAGAAGGAAAGCAACTCCAAATATATGTCTCACTTAGTGGGCTTTTCTGTTTTCCGCAGATCTAGTCCTCTAATGCCTCATTGTTTTGTTAGTTTTCTGAATATTTTGAGTATGTACTTGTTATACGTTTCCAACTTTTCAAGTTTTCTTCAGTGGGAAGGTTAGTTCTAATGACATACTTCACCATTATCAAAAGGAGAAGTTCTTTTTTTTTTTTTTAAGATTTTATGTATTTATTCATGAGAGGCAGAGAGAGAGAGAGAGAGAGAGAGAGAGGCAGAGACACAGGCAGAGGGAGAAGCAGGCTCCCTGCAGGGAGCCCGATGTGGGACTCCATCCCAGGTCTCCAGGATCAGGCCCTGGGCTGAAGGCGGCGCTAAAGTGCTGAGTCACCCAGGCTGCCCCTCTTTTTTTTTTTTTTTTTTTTTTTTCCGGTGAAAAATCTTTCCTGGGTTTTGTACCAGTTCTCTATCAATATTTATGACCATCTGATATCGCTAGTCTACTTTTTCTGCTTACGCCTGGCAACTGTTTCCCTTCAGTACATATTTTTCTGTTTTTCTATGTATAATATATATTATCATTAATATATATTAACAGTTGAGTCAGATTGTGAGATTCTTTGTAGAGTTTACAACTAGTAGAAAGGTGATGGAAGGCACAGCAGTGTTACTCTCAGCAGTAAGCTAACAGTAAACAAACCAGAGAAAATCTTTAACCCTCTGCTGAAGCTTAGAAAGGAAGCTTGTTACTGCCAGGTCTCTTCTGGTCACAGTCATAAGGATTGAGAACTGTTTCGCAAGATTCCCTTCTAGTTTCACTGGGATTGGAAGGATATAACTCTATGAGCAAAATAGGTGGTGACTATCCCCAAAAGGACTCACAGGCCTCTACCAGCTAAACTACTTCTGAGAACCATGAAATCTCAGACTTAAATCCTGATATGAAAGAAGATAAGTCCTTGACTCTATGGTTACTTCCTTAGCTCTCAGCAGGCCCCTAGAGGGGTGGAGTTTATGGCTAGCTTTCTGACCGGACTTGGATCCTTGGCCTCAGTGGCACCCTTGGCTGCCAGCACTCTGCCCTGGCTTCTCTCTTACTCCAGAGAGGAACTTGTTCTGAAGTCTCTTTCTTCTTAGAGTCCTCCTCTCCTTTGTGAGTCTACTTTTATGGTTCCAGCTCTTTATCTTTCGATGTAAATGAAGAACACTGGATGGATTCTTTTATTTTTTATTTTTTAAAATATTTTATTTATTTATTCATGAGAGACACACAGAGAGACAGACAGACAGACACAGACACACAGGCAGATGGAAAGGCAGGCTTCATGCAAGGAGCCTGATGTGGGACTTGATCCCAGGTCTCCAGGATCACGCCCTGGGCTGAAGGCAGTGCTAAACTGCTGGGCCACCGGGGCTGCCCTGGATGGATTCTTTTAGAAGATGGTAGTAATGATAATGGTGATGATGATGGCGGTGGTGATGACAATGATGATAGTGATGATGATGATGACAGCATTGATAATGACAACAATAGCTGGAATGATTTATTGAGCACTTATTAAATGATAGCCACACCACCATAGGCTTTATGTGTGCTGCTTCATTTAACCTTTTTCAAGAAAATCATATAAAAATGTTTTATTTACCTTTACAACTGAAAACTGAGGCTTAAAGGCTTAAAACTGAGGCTGAAAGGTGAGCTACTTGGGGCACATGAGTGGCTCAGTCAGTTAAACATCTGTCTGCAGCTCAGGTTGACATCCTGCGGTCCTGGGATGGAGCTCTGAGCCTGGCACACTGCTCAATGGGGAGGCTGCTTTTCCCTCTCCCTCTACTCCTCACCCTTGTTCATGTTCTCTCTCTCTCTTTCTTTGTCTCAAGTGAATAAATAAAATCTTAAAAAGAAAAAAAAGGAAGAAAAATAAGCCACTTGCCTATGGTTCATAGAGTTAGTAGGTAGCAATGCTAGGATTTTAACATGTAGGAGACTCCTCCTTTTATAACTCTGGTACATTTTCTAAATGAAAATTATATACATGTGCTATGATAAATAAATCTTAATTTATATACTTATTTTTATAATAGGCCTGTAAGGACATTTGTAAAACATTACAAATAAACACTTTTAGTATTATATTTAACCAGCCATTTAAAGACTCAAAGTCTGACATGTAAAGATAATCTTAAAAATTTGGCATCTGTTATTGCAAGACTTTTCATTTCTTCTCTCCCACGAACTAGCTGTAGAAACATGGGAAAATTGCATGATATTTTCTCAACAGACCTATAGTGGTAATGAAAGGGGTAACTTAAGTGATCTTTAACTCCTTGAGATGGAAGACTTTTTACATTCTTAAAAGTATCATATAAATCAAAAGACTTTTAAAAACCATTTAAGAAAGTTATTTTGTAAACTCTTTAGTCAAGTAGAACTTCCCCTTTTATTTAGAAATCAAATTGTCATATTTTGCCTATAGGTGGTTTGCTTTAAACAAATATAAATTTTCTTAGATAAAGGTAGATTTTAGATGTTGGGAAAAATGTAGCGGCTTTTCTCCTATCTACCCATTCTATCTCATCAATAGAAACTAATTTGCTTAATTAAATTAATTAATTAATTAAAAATGTTTTATTTATTTATTCATGAGAGACACACACATACACACACAGAGGCAGAGACACAGGCAGAGGGAGAAGCAGGCCCCATGCAGGGAGCCCAACGCAGGACTCGATCCTGAGTCTCCAGGGTCACACCCTGGACTGAAGGCGGCGCTAAAGCACTGAGCCATCCGGGCTGCCCAATTTGTTTAATTTATAACTGAGATATAATTGTCATAAAAACTGTAAGTTTAAGGCATACATGTGTTGATCTGATAAACTTACATGTCACAATATGCTTACTACCACAGTGATAGCTAACAGCTGCATCACATTACATAATTACCCTTTGTGTGTGTATGAGAACATTTAAGAGCTAGTCTGTTAGCAACTTTCAAGTATAATATAGTACTGTTAACTATAAATGCAAAGCTGTGCATTAGATACCCAGAATTCATTCATCTCCTAACTGCAAGTTTGTACTCTTTAGCCATCATTTCCCTAGTTCCTCCATTCCCCAGCTCCTGGTAACCACCATTCTACTCTCTGCTAATAAACTAATTTAGTTTAGCATGGAAATGTGCCCAGTTATAAATTTTAGTTTATCATCATACATGAAATGGATGAACATGTGGCATAGTACTACTGGCCAATGAAATATAAAGGATAACATTATAATAACTTTGTATGGTAACAGATGGTAACTAAGACTTATCATTAGGGGTCATTTTGAAATCTGTAAAAATAGAGAATCATTTTGATGTACACCTGAGACTGATAGGATATTATATGTCAATTATACTTCAATTAAAAAGAATAATAAAAAATAAAGTTGCCCATCTCCTGTCAAATACATACGTAAAGTGACAGTTTCTGGGGAGTGGTTGCTTTCCTGACATATACCTCCTCTTCTTTCTTCCAACGTGGAATGCCAACAGAAGGCTTGCAACCAACTGTAGAAAAAAGCCACACGCTAAGAGTGGCAGGGCAGAAAGAAAAAAACTTGGTCCATGATGGCTCTAGGGACGGCTTGAATGTTACATGAGTGAATAAAGCACCATATTTTAAGTCACCAATTGTAGGGTTCTGCTGCCAAAGGAGTTCATAGCTAGCTGGTAAAACAGGTATAGATTTAAGTCTGCAATAGGAGAACAAGATATAAGCCACACATTCCTTTTTGTTCTCAATCAAATGAAATCTACTATGAATGTCCACTTACATGGTTGGTGGGAAATTCATCCTCAGTCATTTTTGTGATTCCTGTTCTGTCCTCTCAAGAATGCCAGACTTATGAGGTACTTAAAAACACAAAAACAGGGAAAATGCTGGATCTTAGTCCACAGTATCTATATTCACTGAACATTTATTTATCTATTTTCCAGGCACTGTACAAAGAAAGAGAATACACAATGAAAACACCTATAGTTACAGATGTGTTGCTGGGCACTCAGCTCCAGGCAGACTTGAGGACAACCACCATGCCCAAGATTTGCCCATGAAATTTTGGCCCCTGGTCTCCTGAACAAGGTACAGAGTCCCAGGTTCAGGTATTTTTGAGTCTCCCATCATGGAACTATCTGGTTGCCTCCACTAGGGGAAATGTGTAAAAACCTTGTCCCTATATTAAGTCTTAGGACTCTAAACCTTCTTAGGCTCCCAAAAGCTTCTGCTTTGTCCAGTTTAAACATTTCCTGCAACTCCTCCCTCTATAGAACAGACCCAACTTAATTTTCAAGATAATAGCAAACACATTTGTGCTCTCCCTGTTATACAGATAAGGAAACTGAGGCATGGAAGCCAAAGCTAAAATCATTCAGCTAATATGTAGCAGAGGATTTGGGTGCAGATGGCCTGGTTTCCTTCCCTGCCCCTAACTACGTATTATGCTACTCTCTGCCTATAACACAAAGGCTTCTCACTTCTGCTCACCCCTGGGTATGGGTAAACATGTTCCAATTGTTAGATATACAATGCCCATCTTCTTTTCCTGGGTATGATGAGGGAAGGGGTATTAACTCTCACTATTTTTCTTAATAACTCCCTCTGTTATATAGCCAATGAAAAAGAATATGTTGCTTTAAAAAATGCATTAGCTTAAGCTCCTTGTGTCTTAGTTTTCTCATAGTAAGTTGGGAACAGTCATTCAACTAGGACTTCGCCTCTATGTTTTACCTCATCAAGATTCAGTGATAGGATTAAGAAGGTATTGTCTAAGAAGGTGTTTGAAATCTTCAAGAAAAAAATGTGATATTATAACTAGAAAATTGATACAACAGCAGGTACCATAACTAGTAAAATGAATTTTAGCTTTGGTATCCCTAGATGCTCCCTATTCCATTCCTAGTAAAATATATTTCAATCTAGAAGAAAATATGGACCCTGCCAACTGTTATTAATGCTCGTTGCCTTTTAATTGAAGTGCACTCTTGGAAAATGTCATATGTATCTGGGGAAATATAATGCATTCAGCATAAGAATAAATCTTTTTTTGAGTGAGTTACAACCAGGGATTTTTTTTTTCTTTTTTTTTTACTTTTCAGTCATTCCATAATCTCTCTGCTTTATCAACTCCTTTTTCTTTGCTAAGCGGTGATGGTAATGCATACATTTGCCTCTTCCAGTAAATCATCCTTTTATAATTTGGCTTTCTTTCAATCTCAGATTCCCATCAGAAGGGTTTTACCTCAAGGCATATTGCAACCAATTTCCCTTGTAATTAATGCCATATCTGCTTCAGAGTCCATTTCAACTCCCAAATGAAAATTGATGAGGCAGCCAACCACAAATAAAGATCACATACCACTGATTAAACTATCAGTCTAGTTTCCAGTCTATCACCTTATAGTGCTGCATCATAACCAGAGGGGGAGTTTTCTGGTCTTTTGCAATGTATATTGCTCATAGTAAGTGTCCATAAATTGCCATTAGCAGACGAGGAGAGGGATTGTATATGACCCCTTTCAAATTCTACCAGAAAGACTAATGATGAAAGAGGTTTGTAATACAGGGACTGAGACTCCACAGCACATGGAGAAAAAAAAAAAAAAAAAAGAACCAAAAACCCATCTAGACTTGATAAAACAAGCCACAAACTGTGACAAAAATCTCTGGGAAAAGAAAAACTCATGTAGGTGTTTTTTTCTCATCCAGGTGGAAGGTAGATGGTTGAGCTGCATTATTGCCTAGGGAACATGGAATCCAAATCCTCTACCCATCAACCTTCAACTCCAGACTTCAGAGTAGGAGTAGGATTGGAGGCTGGTGTTTGAGGTGCGTAGTATCCAAATGGTCAGAGCAAGAATGTATTCTCTTGTTCATTACATTCATTCATTCAATAATTCACTCAATGTTTTCCAGGCATTATGGGAACACGTAATGAAAAAGATACCAGGTCAGTTCTGGTGGAGCTGATACTCTAAGGGTGGGTGCAGGGGTGGAGGTGTGTGTGTGCACATAAATACCCAGATCATTCAATCTATGAGATTAAATGCTAAGAGGGAAGTGAGCATGAGGTACCAATCAAGAATGCAGGTGTGTGTATGTGAGATGGCTCTTCCTGGAAGGGGCCACTAGAGCTCTCAACAGATGGCCATAGTTAGCCAGGTGAGGAATAGGGACAGGGCAGGGCATTCAAGGTCGTGGAAACAATTTGAGTCATGTATGAGATGGACAGACAGTGGTGGCTTGTTTGGGAGCTTTGAAAAATTAACTGTAGCAGGAACAAAGGTGTGAGGAGAGTTTTGTGGAGAAAAAGAAGACTAGAGGAAGGCTGGCAGGTGTTCTCTGAAAAATCTCACTGACCAGCAGTGGGAGCAGGGTAGGTATAGGAGCAGTTATGAAACCATATATGTGTATGTGAATATACATATGTAAATGTATCCATAAATTCATTACTTATTCAATCAGTAGTGTGTGCTTGTTGCTTGAGTATCATTTTGAAATATTTTTAAGAAAGTCATTTAAAAAATTCAGGACAACTGTAGATATGAACCCTATCCCCAAGAGACCATCTTTAACACTCTCAGGCAGATACTTTATGTCCCAATTTGAATGACCTGACTTTGGCTTATCCCACTAATATCCGTAGCTGCCCCCAAAGTAATGGCAAGTGTCTTCTGAGATAAGAAATTCCAGAGCTTTTTTCCTATTACAGAACAACCTGCATCAGTGGGGACCTAAATCACATTGACTTACTGAATTAAAAAGGTTGACTTGTCTACTTTTCAAAGGCTCAGCTACCCTGTGCAATTTTCTAGCTGCCTGTGACCACTGAGTATCACAGTGTATGGAAAGTTGTTATGATAGTCCAAGGGATGGGACCATGTGGCCTGCTTGTCAGGTATGTCCTGGAGAATTAGTGGATATCAGTAAGGAATCAGTAAGGACCCTGGTTCAAAAAATAAATTGAAAACAAAAATACACATTGAAAAATGGCTTACTTAGTACAATTTGGCTATGCTGGTACTTTTTAAAAAGCTGTTTTGTTTCTACAATTTATTTTTAGCAACAAATATCTTGTCTCAAAAATGATAAGCTAATTTTATAGCTATTATAATTCTTAAAACTAAGAATTGACGACGGTGATGCTGATGATGACGATGGTGACAGGGGTTACTTGTACAGTCACTCGCCCAAGATAAATCCCAAGAGAAGAACACAAACAGAATTAAACGGAGAGATTTGTCTTTGCCAAGGTTCCTCTCAACTAGAAATTTCTAAAGGTGTTTTGTGTGGCGTGCTGCACCATGTGCGGTTTTTAGCTTTTTAAACTTCAGGACATCAAAGTATTGGAAGAGATTCAAAGAAAGATAATAAAATTCTTCTGAGGCTGCCTTACAGAATTGGGCTAACTGCCCAAGAGAACAGTGCTGTTGAAATCGCCTTGGCTGGGGAAGCAACCACCCTGGGCCCCTGAGACGCCTCCATCTCATTCAAGGGACATGGGCTCAGACTGCTATTCACTGCCTGGCTGGCCTTGCGGCAGCTGGCACACGTTAGAAGAAGAACAAGGACACCACGTGCTCAGAGCACAGAGCCATGGTGTGGGTCTCCTCAAAGAGAGTTTAACAGTAGGTTTGCTGTGAAGCCCTCACACAATGATAAGAGTGGGGGATGTCTCAGGATCTAGATCTGGATCTAAGAATAGATCAGTGAGTGCCATGACTGCTTCAGAACAATGAGCTCCTTCCCAGACACATTGGATTCCAGACCACCTGCCATTAGTTTTATATTGTAAAGAAATTTCCTTAGTTCCATTCTTGAAAGCAAGTCTCCCTGCAGGAGGCAGGTAAAGACCCTGGCACTAGGTTCAGTCTCTCCCACAGATGGTATGAAAATGAAGAGGAAGCAGATGTGAAGGGAACCTGCATTCACTGCATTTCAATGACATGCCAGGGACTGAGCTAAAGGTCCTGTACGTGTTCTTTTATTCAGTCCTCAGAGGTGTCCTATGACCTGCATGTTAGTAACCCCTTCCTGGTTCATACTGCTAAGGCAATATGCCTAAGGCATGCCACACCATCTAAAAACTTTAGGATAGGAACACGTAGAGATAGAGGCCGAGGATGTCAAGTCTCTTAGGCACTTGAGTTTAGAATTCTTTCTTAACTCCTGCCCATGACCTCCTATGCGGAGAAATGCCATAGCGGAGGTAGCTGGAGAGCTGTCCCATGGATTATGCAGCCACGGTTACATCCATATTCAGCATTTCTCAACCCACCAAAACAATGGCAAACTAGGGAGGAAAAGAAGGGAAGAGATAAAGATACAAAAGCTGAATAATGAAATGGATGAGTCAGTTAGTCAAGCAGAAGAAAAGAGCATAGTTGTAGGCTGGCAAAGGTTATAATTATCAAGCTCCGTGAGTGCCAATCCCAAGTACTGGGAAAGCAGAGGGCAGGGTTAAGGTGGGAGTGACATGGACAAGGGAAAGGGACATGAGGCCAAGTAATTAGGGATGAATCACAAGAAGCAGAACCTGTGACAGCAGAGAGCAGAGATTAGGAGGAGCAAGACTGCAACAAAATGAGAAAAGAATGAATTGTATATGAATGTTGACTTTAGGGGCAAAGCAGACATAAATCCCAATGGCTCCTGAGGTTGGCATCACTGCATTATAGCAAAGTACCTATGTCCCGGATGCTTAGAACGATGAGGCTGAGCCATTAAGCGCACTTTTTTTCTTTTTAACTAGTCTCTATGTCCAGCGGGGAGCCCAGTGTGAGGTCCAAACTCATGACCCTGAGATCAAGACCTGAGCTGACACCAAGAGTTAGATGCTTAAGGGACTGAGCCACCCAGGTGCTCCTATCGAGAACATTTTAAAATATGAAGACTGCAGAGACATATAATACATTTTAGAAGGATTTTAATGTAGTTGAGGTTTTATCAGTGGGTGCATAAACAACTTAACTATTTGCAAGGATCGGCAACTCCTAACCATCTAGGTAAACTAGAGCACAAAGAGATCACTTGCTGTATTTCTGAAGGTACAGAAACGGAAAGGAAGTGGATTCCTGTTGTTAGCTCATAGGGTCCCTGGGGGGTGGGGTGGGGACAGTGGAGGTGGTGTGGAATTCCAAGACTTGGGAGGCATCTGAGTGTGCCAGGATGTTTTAGCAATCACATTCTGGCAGGGTATGCCAGGCTTGCATCAGGAGAAGGATTGGCAGCAGAGTAAGGCAAGTTCGGTACTTATCTCAGATGCAAATTTGAGGGGACACCGAAACTTCAATAATGAAGATAAGTGATATTTTGACAGAATGTTTTTACAAATCAAAATTAGTGCAAAAAATCTGTGATGAACAAAATATCAAACTTTTAAGTAAAGACAGAATCAGCAGTGATTGAAAATATCCAGGAGGGGGATGCCTGGGTGGCTCAGTGGTTGAGCTTCTGCCTTCGGCTCAGGGTATGACCCTGGCGTCCTGGGATCGAGTCCTGTATCGGGCTCCCCTCAAGGAAGCCTGCTTCTCCCTCTGCCTGTGTCTCTGCCTCTCTCTCTGTATGTTTTTATGAATAAATAAATAAAATATTTAAAAAAGGAAAGAAAATATCCAGGAGACGCTAGATGAACAGGAAAGATAGATGTTTAGGGGGAAGGACAAGTGGCTGATGGCAGTGTGCTGAAAGAGTGAGACAGGGGAGTCAAGGACAAAGCTCAGGTTTATGACTCATGTGGCATGTCAGTCACCAACTTAGGGGATTCAGAGAAGGAGTACATTTGGGGGAGCTTGATGATGAGTTCTGCTGTGAGTTTGTCACATATAAGGTGTACAGGGGCTATCAAATGAAGGAAATCCTGCCAAAGACTGGAAATATGAGCTGGTACTTGGCAGAGGAGTCTGTGCTGGCTACAAAGAGAGAGGCTTTCTCACATGTGGATGCTACTGGAAGCCGATACGTAGGTGAGCCCGCCCAGGGAGCAGGTGTATAGACAGAAGAGACAGATGAATGCACTGAACGTAACAATAAAAAGCAACAGTAACATTTACGGAGGTTTACTATGTGCTTGCCACTCTGCTGAGTTGTTTACAAGCAGTATCTAATCAAATCCTCACAACGACTCTGCAAGATCTATGCTATTATTATTTTCATTTTACTGATGAAGAAATAGATGTTTAGAGAGGTTAAGTAAGCCGGGATTTGCTAGATCCTGGCTCAGCAAGTAAATGGCAAAGCAAAGATTGAAACTCAGGAAGGAAAGAGGAGGGCAACTTGAAGAGAAGAGCAAGGAGCAGGGTTTGGATTCTGGCTTTGGGGTTTATGGGCTGTGTGATCTCAGCTAGTGCTCATCCTCCTGCAGTCTGTGTTTCTTTATCTGTAAAATGGGAATAACATAAGCTACTTTGTAGGGTTGACTGGAAATGGGATGAGACGTGTTCAGTGTCTGATGCGTAGTAGGTGCACAGCATAAGCTAGTCAACTATTGTAATCATTAGGAACACACCAGGGCCTTGGCAAATATTTAAGGGACCTTAGTGAGGAGGAGACAGGGGAGAAATTAATAGAGAGGGAAAAGCAGAGCCAGCAGAGATGCGATGGACCGAGGGGAGGAAGCACACACCAGCATTTGGTTGGTTTGCCAGCCTCTGATGTCCTTAGCAGAAGCAATAAGTTTAGTAAAGTGATGGTGGTTAGGGGCAGGCATTAAAGGATGCTGAGGAGAAAGAGCTAATGAATGTGAACAGTGCTTCCTGAAAGCGTGGCTCTGAGGGGAAGGAAAAGGTGAGATGTTGCTTAAGGGAGACACAGAGGTCAGAAGAGGACTCTCCCACCCCATATATATCCCATAATGGGGGAGAAATTGGAGAAGTTGTGGAAAACAAAAGTAAATATCAAGCATAAAAATAGTGATGACTTTCTACTTAAACTTGCACAGTAGTTGAACACATTAAAAAAATGCTTTTATATCTGATGTGACATGGAGGCTTCAGAACAATCCTATGGAGTAGATTAAGTGGGCAAAATCCCCAATTTACAGTTATTGAAATGAAGATTAGAGATAAATTAAAAGGTTAGAGATAAAGGAAAAGATTGTGAATGAGGAAAGATTAAGAGACTTCCTCCTCACCCCAGCTAGTGTGCAGAATGGAGGTAATGGGCTCATTCTCTAACATAGCCACAAGAGGGACCATGTTGCAGGAGAGGGCTACTAGTGGAAAAGGTGCACTCCATGCAAGTGAAAATGCGTGGGAGGGAGGAAGTGAATGAGACAGAAGAGACCTTTAGCTACCCTCCTCACAAAGTCTAAACCATGAGAGAGAGGTCTGAAAAGGATTGTAAAGTTTAATTTTGCATTCAGAATTGTCTTAAGGCATTGAGGAAAGATTGGAATTGTTTGTAGTGTTTTTTTTTCTGGAGCCCTGGGCACATGAGGCATGGTTTTCTTTTACAGAAAAGAAGAAAGAGCAAAGGGAAAGAAGAGGAAGTGAATGGAAAGATAAGGGTTCTAGGAAAGGTTGAGGTTTCAGACAAAGACAGAATTTAGAGAAAGTAGTTAATAGTGAATAGAGATGGGCTGAAGTCAGATTCTGGGAGCGGAAAATCTACACTGAATTGAAAGGAAGAAAGACATGAAGAAAGGCTGGGGGAAATGGGGTATTGGACTGAGTGCTTTAACAGTGACCCGATTAAAAGCGGTATGAAAAAGAGGAAAGGTTTATTTCTCTCACCCAAAAGTCTGGGTCAAAGGCAGTCCAGGAGGCGAGGGGTGCTCTATGAGGTTGAAAAGGGGGCCCAGGTTCCTTCTATCTTGTTCCTCCCACAGGTATTGTCCTTATCTGTGTGACCAAAGTTGGCCCTCTACATCCACATTTCAACCCAGTAGATGAGGGAAAGAAGAAATGGAGTTCTGAGTTTTCTTGGAAGAACAGAAATTCTGAATTGTGCACATCACTCTGTTCACATTCCATTTGCCAGAACATTTTCAGATGGCCCTACTTCACTGCACGCGAGGTTGGGCAGCTTGGTCTCTAGGTGGGCCGTCCTGTGCCCAGCCAATACTCAGGGAAGAGTATTTTTTAATTTATTTTTTATAAATTTATTTTTTATTGGTGTTCAATTTGCCAACATATAGAATAACACCCAGTGCTCATCCCATCAAGTGCCCCCCTCAGTGCCCGTCACCCAGTCACCCCCACCCCCTGCCCACCTCCCCTTCCACCCTCCCTAGTTTGTTTCCCAGAGTTAGGAGTCTCTCACGTTCTGTCTCTCAGGGAAGGGTATTAAAGAAGGAAGGGAGGACTGTAAACTGAGAACAATTAGTTTCTGCACTCACAGTTAGATATCATAGTTAGAAAATCAGAAGATCCCAAATAAGTAAGCTTGAGTAAATTATGTGGAATGTGAGCACTAATCTGAGTTCAGATTGCAGAAGTGAGGTGTGTTGGTTTTTGAGTGGAATAGGAGAATAGTAAAGCAAAGTGCGGAGGGGTCCTGTGTGTACTGGTTGTGACAGAGATCGTACTACAGCAGGACACACTCCAAGGCCCATGACTCTGGCCCATAAATATGCCTCTAGTTCAGGAGTCAGCAAATAGGGACAGTTAGTAAATATTTTAGCCTTTGTGAGCCACTCAATCTCTGCCAAATCTACTCAACTCTGCTGTTGGAGCATGAAAGCCACCTGAGCAGTGTAAGCAAATAGGAGTGGTTGTTTCCCAATAAAATATTATTCATAAAAACAGGCTGTGGGCCAGATTTGACCTGTGGCCATTGTTTGCTGACCTCTGCTCTAGTCAATTGCTCTGAAAGTACAGTCCTCTGATCCTAGACTCGAACCCTCTCAAGCATAACAGTTCCATCTACTATTCACTAATCCATTTATTTAACTGGGAGTGTTGTATGCTTTGGCTCTGGGATATGAAGGAAAGGACATTGTGCCCGAACATATAGGAAAGTTATTGTTTAAGGAGATATACAGGGAAATAATTTTAAAACACCATGGTAATCTTTTCCTTCCTTCCTTCCTTCCTTCCTTCCTTCCTTCCTTCCTTCCTTCCTTCCTTCCTTCCTTTCTTTCTTTCTTTCTTCCTTTCTTCTCTTTCCTTTCCTTTCCTTTCCTTTCCTTTCCTTTCCTTTCCTTTCCTTTCCTTTCCTTTCCTTTTCTTTCTTTTCTTTTCTCTCTTTCTTCCTGCCTTCCTGCCTTCCTGTCTTCCTTCCTGCCTTCCTTTATGCCTTTCTGCCTTTCCTCTTCTTCTTCTTCCTCATCTTCTTTGTCATTGTCTTCTTCATTGTCGTCGTCTTCTTCATTGTCGTCATCGTCTTCTTCTTCTTTCAACTGAAGTATAATTAACATACAGTCTTCATTAGTTTCAGGTATACAATATCATGATTCAACAATTCCATACATATCTCACTGCTCATCAAGATGAGTGATCCCCTTTATTTCACCCCTCCCCCCCACCCATTTCTCCTCTGGTAACCACCAATTTGTTCACTGTTTTTTTTTGTTGTTGTTTGTTTGTCTCTTTTTTCCTTTGTTCATTTGTTTTGTTTCTTAAATTCCACATACAACTTGAAATCATATGCCAGTAATTTCTATAACAGGTGCACAGGTGAGATTCAGTAGGAATGCAATGGAAGAAGTACTGAAGTTTGCCTGGAGGTCAGGGAAGGCTTCTCAAGGGCAAGGCTCAAGCTGGGGCCTGAGGAAGAAGGGAAGAATCCCTGGCTCACCACAGAGGGAAGGGAATTCAGTGTGTGTGTGTGTGTGTGTGTGTGTGTGTGTGTGTGTGGTGTGGGGGTGGACAGTGTGTGTACAAAAACAGCAAATGAGAGAGTTTGGCATATTTGCAGCACCCCAAACATTTAAGGAACAGAGAGATGAATGTTAGATTATAAAAGGCCACTTATATGTTGTTCCAAGTAATTTTGTTTTATCTTGTCGGCAATGGGGAGCCACCAAGAAATAAAATGAACGGACAGTGACACCAGCAGATCTGGGTGTTAGAGAGCTCCCTTTTGGGGGAGCATGTGCCTTGGATGAGAGGGGAATAAGACATGAGCACAGAAACCAGTAACTATGAGTGATGATCGTATCATTTGGGTGAGGGGTGTGGAGGGCCTGAGATTAAATACCAGTAGTGGGAAAGGAAAGAAAGAATGGGCTCCAGAGATTTTAAGAAGTCAAGGTGAAATGAATTGTTGACTTATTGGAAGCAAAATGTGTAGGGAGAAGGAAGAATTTGTTATGACCCCCAGGATTCTGTCTTGGGTAACCAAGTCCATGGTAGCACTTATCAAGATAGTAGGGATTACAGAAGGACTAGCTTTGGAGAATTTGATATGCTTCTGATATGCACTTGACATGGCTGGGAAAATCCAGGTGGACTCCACTGTGCAGACGGGTTTTTTTGTCTGCTTCTCCAAGAGAGAGTCTGGACCAGAACTACAGACCTAATTAATTAAGATGCTTCAGGTGTAGGGGGTAATTACTCACACTCCGTTACATTCTGGAAAGCACAGTTACAAGACTAAAATGGACAAATATAGAAGTGAGGGGAAATTAAAAACTGGGTGTGAGCTATAAAAGCAAATCAGAATCTGCCTACACTAACAGTCACCTTCAAATTTTGCACTGAAATTCCCTGTGACCGATATAAAGAATAAGGCCATTGCTTGAGTCATGGTATCTACAGGACAAACAATCAACTATTTAGAGGAGGCCAGTTGGTCTTGGTACTGAAATTTAAATTTCCCGTGTGATGTGGTGAGCGATTTCTCCAACAACATCTCCATAAAAATATAAAATGACTTCACTGGGTTCTTTCTACTCTGGTTCTCAAAGGGTCATTACAAAGTTGTGCAACGAAGTTGTCATTCTCAAATAACCTGTCATCTTCATTGAGTCCCTAGATCAATGACTCTCTGAGTGTTGTGCCAGAGAAAGATCTGAACCAGGTAGGACCTATATGACATGCTGATTGTTAGAGTGGACAACATCAAGTAACCAATGGCCTTACAGACCTGTCTTAAAAAAAGCACACATTTCTTTCCTTATTTTAGTGAATATTATTTCATCATTCTTTTACATATATTGAAGACATTTCTCTGAAAGAGGTCAGCGTTTTAGTGCAGGCATTTTCAAGGTCACTGGATTTGAGCCCAGAAAAGGCTTTCTTATTCAGAATGCTACAAATAGATCAATACAATATTGTCACTATAAACCCTTATCTGGAACATGGGAATGACTTGTCCTGGACCATTTTCATCCAGGACTGTTTTCTGTCTCTAAAAAAAGTGAATGGAGGGGTGCCTGGGTGGCTCAGTTGGTTAAGTGTCTGCCTTCAGCTTAGGTCATGATGTCATGGGTCCTGGGATTGAGCCCTGAGTCGGGGACTTCCTGCTCAGTGGGAGTCTGCTTTTCCCTCTGTCTACCCCCACCCCAGCTCATGCACTCCCTCTCTCTCTCTCTCTTAGATAGATAGATAGATAGATAGATAGATAGATAGATAGATATCCTTTTCCCTCTGTCTACCCCCACCAGCTCATGCACTCTCTCTCTCTTAGATAGATGATAGATAGATAGATAGATAGATAGATAGATAAAATTTTTAAAAAGTGAGCTGAGTAAAGGTAGAATCTGAAGTAGAGGAGGAACAGGTTACCTAAATGAAAAGATGTTTTCTTCTCAAAAAGTTTCTTCAATTTTCTTCTCTTGAGCATCTCTCGAGGATATGTTTCCTCATCTTGACTACCTGGGTTTTATTCTTTGCCTTTAAGAATCAGATCCCTATGTACACTGTGAGAAGAATATCCTTAGTGTGCTGTGTTGATCTGCATTTATTTATAATTACCCTTCAAATTTTTATGACTGGGCAATGCTGGGAATTGAGTTGGAGAACAAGGAATTGAGTTGAAGGGATATGTGCAGAGAATGATGCTAAGGGTGGGGCACGTAAATATAACAAAGAGATTTATTCTACTCACACCTAGCTTAGCTTCCCAGTATCTTTCCTCGTAAAATTTTTACTTCAATTTATTAAAAACATTCTAAACTTACATCTTGGATTAAAGCCTTTGATCAAAAAATGAATATGTAGTATTAGGAGTTGTTATTGAGCACTGAAATAAGCACCACACAGGCCAAGTGATAGGATCTTGACAGATTCCAGAAGCATCCCTTATTACCCATGTGTCCCTTTCCATCACCAGCTCCTCCATCCCATAATAGTCATGACCTTCAATGTTATGGTAGTCACTATGCATCCCTAAATACTAACTTTTTAAACTCTCTATACATGGAATCTTATCACACATATATTTTTGTCTGGTTTATTTCAATCAATGTTATGTTTTTATAATTCACCCACGGTGGTGTGTGCTATAATTCATTTTCATTGCTATGTAATATTCTACTGTCTGAATGAACCCCAATCACTTATTCTATTTTATTACTGATGGAATTGAGTTGTTCCTCATTTGGAGCTTCCTCTCTACTCCAATTTTTTTCAATCACCTCTACTCCTCTCCTCTTGTTATATATTTCTAAAGTATAACAGAGGAGACAATGAGACTTTACCCACTGATAGCCAGTGAAAACTTTTTCTGGAAAATTATCTCCAACAAACTCATTTGACCAAACATACCCTTTGATTGAGTGAGACATACAAAGGTGCCAACTAAATGGTAAAACACTAAAAATATTGAGTATTAGTTGTTCTGTTATCACAATTATTATACTTCCAGAACCAATGTCATTAGTTAGCTAACATTAATATGCACACAATGTCAGGCATGGGGTGCTCATCCTCCCAAAACTCATCAGAGTAGGAGCTATTATCACCATTTTACAGATGGCGGGATTGAGGCACAGAGGAGCAGCCCCTTACATGCCATCACACAGTTGTTAAATGAGAGGTCTGGAAGGTAACCCAGATGATCAGACTCCATGACTGTGCTCCCACCTGTTGCACTGCATATTAACTAGAGGCAAACATGGTGAGAAAAGGTAGAACTTATATTTAAGGTCAGGTTTTTTTTCCAAGATCATATGATATGTGGTTCTGATAAAAAAAAAAAAATCGTGCCAGTGTAGTCACAACCTGCATGAAGGCAGAAGAAGGATTTGTAGGTAGGTTCCCCTGCTGCTTGTTAGGGCTCTTCGTTTTGTTCTCCCACTGCAGAGGGTCCTGCAGGGCTGGAGGGTCTCGGGCAATGACCTCACTGAGCACTCACACAAGAGCTGACCCCAAGTCTACAGCCACAATTCCCCAGCACCGATGGAGAAGGTCCCCTTCGGCTGGGTCACAGCCCACAGTTAGATGGTCAGGGTCACAAGGCCATAAGCAAAGACAGCCTAAGCAGAGGCATTTCATTCCATACAAAATCTTCGGTGTCTTACACAGGAGTCAGGAAATGTCTGGTGAATGATCTAGAAGGAAAAAAAAATATGAAACTGGTTTGACTGGCTTTATGAAATAGAATCCTTCTGCTGTGAGTGAGAATAATTAGGATGTCATTCTGAACAAAGCTCTGATTCCCATGTTTTCCTCTTCTCTGGAAATATTTCATTCTTCAGAACCTGCTGTGGGCACACTCATAAACAGAGCTGCATATGGCATTCCTGCCAAAGCGTCTGCTTGTGGCGGCACAGATACAGTTGGGAGTGTGTGACATAGTCTTCCTGCAACCGAAATAAAGCAAGGGCAGACAATTAAAACCCTGATTTATTTATATGTCTCCTCTCATTCCTTCAATTGAGTATCTTGTTCAGAAGAATTCTATTAATATGATTTATCACAATAAACAGCATGATTCCTGCTTTAATTGATTTATCTTTTTCTCCATATAACATTTTCCCTGTAACTCTATTCTGCATCAATGTCTATTGTTTTTTTCTTTATTCCCCTATATCTTTGCTGACTTTGATAATTCCTACAGAGACTAGATTTTTTTAATATGGTCTGCATCTTAAATCATTCATTTTCTCATTTTTAAAGTGCTGATTATAATCATCCCTTAAATTTACTGAAATTAGCATGAGTTTTAAACCATTAGTCAAAAAAGAAGAGGCGTTTTTAAAGAAAGCTCCCTGCTGTTCTTTGTGGATGAAACAGTTGACATTTTGTTAAGAGATTTTTATCTGACTTTAATTTTTCTAGCTTTAATGTATTCTTCAGTTATAAATGGAATGCTTTGTCCTAAATGGAAGTGTATCTATATAAGCATAGTTATATCCAGTCTTTAAAATGGATCATTTCATTTCACACATGCTATAGAATCTTGAATTTCACCTTTACTCATCTCAATTTCTTTACTAAAAATGACTCTGTTGCTCCAAATTCCTATATCAATGGGTTGGATATATCAAATTGTGGTAGTAATTGTTCATAAGTGTATATTTTATAACATGTACTAATGGGGTAATAAAATATATTGCAATAACAATATGCTCTGCATGATAGAATTTCATCATGAGACTCCATTAACACATTCGGCTGGTATCAGCTTTTGAAAATGCCTTCCATTGTGGTGGAAGGGAAATACTTTATATAAGTGAACAGAGAAAATGGGATTCAAATAGGAGTTTCTAGGAAGGCTGGGTAGAATGAAAAAAGATACAGAAACATGAATGGGCGCTGACCAAGCGTTTTTGACATTGCTTGAAACTGGATTGGTCCCTGGCTCTCTGTCTGATTGAGCCCCATGGCTCTCTGTTCTCTTGGTACACCCCAGCCTTCTACCCTATACAGGCCAGGGTCTGCCCTCAGACCTGAATGACACTGCTCTGCTGAGGTCACCCAGGGGTTCCAGATCTTAGCCTTCATCTTCCTCAGACAGGCATTAGCCCTTCCTTTCTATAATTTCCCTCCCCCCCCCAGACTTGTGCAGGGCTGGCTCTCCTACCTCCTTGAAAGGTCCCTTGGAAGCATACTGGTTTCTAGGCCTCCATGCTGCACACCCTGCATGTTCACTTCCCCAGGGATCTCCCCTCCTCTCACCTCTTCCCCACTTCCAGGGCTGAATTTTTACCCCATGCCAATGACTATGAAATGCATTGAACTTAAGTCAACTTGTCCAAAACCAGATGATATTTCACTGATTTCCCTCAAATCAGCTCTTCTGGGGGCCACTTGCCCTGTGCTTCTTCCTCAGGGCTCCCTGTGATCCTGAATTGTTTCCTTGATTCCTTTCTCATCTTCTCTGATTCATCCTGCTCAGGACTGGAAATCAGTTCTTAGGCCAGGCTCCTACTAAAAACAACTGCAGTGATTCCTTACTGTTTGCCAATGAAAGTTTATTAAAGTTTCTCCATGACCAAGCTGTAATTTCTTCCTAGAGTTATTTCCCACTACAATGTGTATATGCTCCCTGCACTGCTGCCAAACTTAATTGCTTGTAAACATTATGGTTAATAAATATTATTTCTACTAGCTCTCAGGTACTATAAATATGTGAACGTACAAATGGCTAAACAGCATAAGAAGGATGACTTAATATAGCTCTCTCACCGTGAGATACTTAATCATAAAATTATAATTTTGAAATAATTTGTATAGTTGAAAAATTCTTTACTTGTTTCAATTATGTAGATTATCTTAAGAATTATGCTAAAATCTAAAGTAATTTTCTCTGTGTGTATTCTTCTCCTGTTTTGTAGGAAAGAACCTGATAGCTTGAATCTTAGCAGTTGACTTTTTCTTCCCGATGAAAGGTCGTTTAGCTTACATAGATTATACATATACTTTTTCGATCTTAGTTATTTCATGTGTTCCTTGACTAACATTTCTGTCATCCTGGTCACAATCCATTTGACACACCTCTCAGCAAAAAGCTAGCCCTTCAGTTAGGAAATAGAGCCACATTTTACACCTGTTCCCAGCCCTTAAAAGACCATCTGACCCCTTAGCAGCCGCCCCTCCTTCTATCCACAATCCTTTCCTTTCCAATCTTGTACTTCAAACTGATCCCTGGGCTTATGGGAGTTGCCTTTTAGTATTTCCTTATTTACATAAATACACAATGCAACACATACTGGAATAGCTAACTGAATTTAAATAGGTATTATATTTACAGTGGTGGGAGGTTTTGTTTTGTTTTTGTTTTTTTTTTTTTCCTTATATAAGCCTGGGCTTCTGAAATGTCATTGACTTTCTATGATTCTTTGTCAAGTCATCTTGATCATCCTTCTGGGGTCATTATATTATCTTTAAAGTAGAAAGTGTCTTTCTCTGGAACCCTCTGTTTATAAACAACTGCTCATTTCCCCTCAGGGAACCACACCCCATGGGCCACGAGGATGCTGGGAACTTGCACAATGCAGCTGTTTGGCTTAGTTACAATTGGGTAATTGCCTTTGACCCTGTTCCTAAGCTGTGATTTCCAATAGCTACAGGGATTTCCTCTACTTCTGACCTGACTGAACCCATTGTGTAACTGGCACAGTATGATGGCCCTAATGTGGAGAAAAATGAGCAACAATTCTCTGGAGGCAGACAAGCGATTGATTTCGAACACAGGGATTGATTACATTTCAGGCAACAGGACTGTAATTTAAGGGGTAAAGCAGAGTCAATGAGGCCAATATAATGGTTTCCTCTACAAGCACTGATGCAATTAGCAACTCATTTTAGTTGAAAAGGTGCAGGAACTCTTGGCCCAGTTCCTATGGCCATCACAAAATAGGAAATGGGAGGGAAAACCCAGTCAGTATTCATTTTGGTGGAGTTGTAATGCATATTTAGTGATACTACATCTAGGAAACAAAAATCATTTTAGGAGATTCAAGTTTTGTTATAATAGGCCATTGGTTTGACCTGGCTTTGAATGAAGATAATTGACATTTCATTTATACAAGTTATTGAAGATCATGCAGTCCGTTGCCCCTAAGTTTTCACCAAATTTGTCAAACAGCAATTCAGTTTATTAGGCCTAAAGCATTCAGCTACTGAGGTCCCTTCTCACGTGCTATTACACTTTAGTAAACATTAAGTAACACCCAGATTACTTAATGAATTCTGACTCACTGGGTGTATTACAGGACCTGAGAATTTTTATTTTCCTTAAGCATCTTCAGTGAATCTGATATATGAGTTGCGTTTTGATAAATACTGCTCTACATCTAGAGATTACATATGAAGTAGGCATCAATTATTAAATGTCTTAGGCTTATCTGAAATCATTTTTTCTTTGGCAGCATGTTGGAATATTGGAAATCAGCTAAGTTTCAAGAGAGGGTCATGGCAAGAAGAAAGTATGCAGCCTGGGTCAGTTGTCTGAGAAAACAGGTTCAGACTGGGTGTCTTGGCAGGGAGCCATGACTGGGTGATCAGAAGCCAGCATAAGGGTGTTGGGTGCATGTGGCAGGCAGCAGGGCAAAGATTGAAGTTGGATTGGCATCTGGGGGGAGTCATCTGGGATTCACTCTTGGGGTCATGTAAGAGTAAGTGTTTCTTTCCATTTTGCACCCTAGGCACCTCACTCACCTCACCCTGGTCTTGGCTTTGGCATATAGCTTCTGAAACGGCTGCCAATGACCCTCCCTTCTGGTATTCTTATGCTTGTGTAATCTACTCTTGTGTGTGCACTGAATCTGGTGATTTCTTTCTAATGAGTAGAATAGAGCAAAGGTGATGGGATGCCACTTCTAAGAGTAGGTCACCAAAGACTGTGACTTCAACCTTCTACCCTGTCTCTTGCTGTCTTTTGTTTTTTGACTGATGAAACGAGTTGCCATTTGTGACTTATTGAGGCTTATTGACATTTCTGCCTTATTGAGGGACCTTTGTGGCAGGGAACTGAGTGGGGCTTCCAGACAACAGCTGGTGAATCCTTCCTGGTTGAATCTTCACATAAGACCATCAGTTAACACTTTGACTGCAATCTGCAGGAGACCCTGAACCCAGAAGCTCTAGCTCAGCCCTGCCCAGATTCCTGACAATAGAAAGTGTGAGATAATAACTATTGTTGTTTTAAGTCACTATGTTTTAGAGTAAATTTTTATGCAGCAATAAATAACTAATATAGTGCATGAAAATCATGGTGGTGGTGGAGTGTTGCTTGCTGAACCTGAAGAACAACATAAACAAGGAAAAGTGAGAAGGTACTGAGCCCACATTGAACCCAGTTTCGTGTGTTGTAGACAGTTTGGGGCCAAAGATGGTTCTTTAGGGGTTGCTTCTTCCTTAACTCTTTCAACCCTTCACTTTCCTAAAAAAAATGCTGGAGAATTGCCTTATAAGTATTGACTGCTATACTTTGAAGTTCCTTCTATTAAATGTCCAAGATTGTTGCCATCACCACCTCCTTGTCTGTCATAAACTCTTTCACTAAAATTTGCCATGCTTCCTAGTAAGAAGGTGACTATGCTTAATAGTGATAATATCTTTAGCCAGCAGCCACAGCCACTAGAATACAAAAATTAAAATGTCTGACATTGCAAGGATGTGGAACAACTGGAACTCTGTATCCATTGCTAGTGGGAATGCAAAATGGGGTGGTCACTTAGGAAAACCTTATGATACCCTCTTATAGTGTTAAACCTAAATCTACCATATGACCCAGTAATTACACTTAGATATCTATCCAAGGGCAATAAAAACTTTTGTGCACACAAAGGCTTACGTTAAAATATTTATAGCAGTTTTACTTGTAATACTCCAAAGCTAGAAACAATGCAAATGTTGATCAACTAGTGAATGGATAAGCAAGGCTGGTATTACGGATTGTCCTCTGTTCCACTTTGTCTGTCTTTTCTCAGGGTCCTCTCAGGGGAGCACCTTTCTTCTAGCACCATAATCAGTCATATTCCTCATGAGCTTTGGGTGGGGGGCTCAAGAGGGAAGGCATTACCTTTGCAACAGGAGAGCCAACAAGTGGGACCTTCTATGCTTAGATTTGTCCTTTCTTTGGGCCTCTGACATTCGCTTGTCAATTAGCTTTTAGAAGCCTCTGTTGGAGATAAGGTGTTTCTGAGAATTTTGATGTAGGGATGCAGCTCAGAATTATAAGTGGTCTCCTTAATATTCTGCATCACTAGCTAGGGCTTACACAGCAAATATCCATGCCCATAAGAAAAAAAAAGTCTAAGACAAAAGTGCATGCATTGCATAATGTTTAGAGTTGTTGAATCACTACATTGTACACCTGAAAGTAATGTAACATTGTGTGTCAGCTATATATCAATTTTTAAAAGTTCATGCAGGAAGTTGATAGGAATAAAGGGGTCATGATGGAAGCAATGGGGAAACTAGTATAGGCTGAGTGAAATCTACTACAAACTTTAGTCCCTCCAGAGGGCTGCTCTATAGCTTACTGTAGTTCCATTTATTTTTTTTTCCTTCTTTTAAGCCTACCTAATGATTCTTAACTTATAACTGAAAAGCTACATAGGGTACGTGAATCAGGGCCAGGATTTGCAGATGTCAAAAAACTTTATTCTTTGTGAATGGTTGCAAGAGAAGATAAACATCATCATCAATGAGATTTTTTTTTTCTTCTTATAATGGTATAGCATCTTCCTTCCAGTTCTATGTAGCACATCCCTTGTCAAGCAAGTCTCTAATTCCATCTCAAGCAACTCCTTTTATGGGCATGACAAAATCATTGGCTGATTTAAATGAAGGAAGGGGACTGAACATATAGAATAAAGATGAAGAAAAGACATTATAAAAATTTTGACTTTATGTGAACACGGGTGACTAACTTTCCACGTGCAAAAAAAAATCATTGGTGATGAAAATAACTGTTAAATATATAACTAATATGACACTATACCATTATATGTTGTTTTGATTCATTATCTCATTTTTTTTTGCTTATTTGTCTAAAATTGTGTGTGTGGTTAAAACCAATGAGGCCATGGCAAGGTTAGACTTGAGGCTAGTGCCTTAAGGGTTATTTCTTGTTCTGCTGAGAGTGTATCTTCAGTTGCCAGGAGATGATGTGTGCATGAATTCTCTTGCCTGAGTTAAGGTCAACTATAGCTGGGTAAAATGAACCCAGCTGCGGCAAGTTGATAAGTCCAAGTTTCAAGATGACACAGAGGGATTGAGTCAGGCAAGAACCAGAAGATTTGGGGCCAAGTTAAATGCTATTGCTTGATGGGCAAGAAGAGAGGAAAGAGGACATGGAAATGCACAGGCCAGTTGCTGCTGAGATAATATGAATCTGGAAACCCTGTGTGCTCAGTGTTGAACTCGGTATTGGTTTGTGTATTTTCAAAACCTGGCCCCTCTGATGACTTTTCCTCTCTCACTGTTCTTGGGACTTCTCTAAAAGGTTCTAAATAAAAGGAAGCATTTACTTTGAAAGCTTCAAAAGTCATTTCACTCTACAGGTTATACATGGAGTGAAAGGCTTGTTTACAGTTAGTTTCATTGCTCTTAAACCTCTCAATTTATTCCTGCTGGTAAAATTTATGTTAGTGGAAGAGAGATTATTTCTAGGCATAGGTGTGTGTTAGAAGGTTTTTTTTTTTCATTCTCTTTCAACGGATATGTACTAAGCACCCACTAGATTTTGGGGTACATGGGCAAAGCACCTGTTTCAGAGCTTTGCAAAGCCTCAATTCCTGAGGGATCCAAGCTCTGCACTTTGAGCCCTGGGTCGAACCACAGACATAGGGTAGTGCTGACAGCCGTGTTCTTGTCATGGCTGAAGGCTTCCAGGGGATGGATCTTGGAGGAGCTACCTTAGCTGAGGCTCTCTTGGTTGAATCTCTAAGTACAGTGGCACAAGCCAAAGCTTCTTGTTGAGTAATGTAGCCTAAGGGAATAGAAATGGGAGGAAGTTCAAAGTCAACAGGCTTACAAAACAAATAAGCAAACAATCTGTAGATATTTATGGACTCATAAAACTTCTACTTTGAATTGTGTTACTACACCCAGATTATATGATCTTTGAGGATAGGACATACGCTTTTCTTTTTTTGCATTTATCATTCAGTAATTAATGAATACCTAGTCATTGATTAACATGACAAATCACTTGGACAGGGACTTGGGCCTTGAGTAATCTGAGCATGCATTGCATATTTTCATTTTCAAAATTTTCTTCAAACCAGAAACAGAGATATTCGATCTTTGTCAGTGTTTTGAAAGTATAGTCTGCAGACCATCCACTACAGAATCATCAGGCTGAAAACACATTTAATAATGTTTTTTAAAAAATTCACATTTCTGGGGGCATCAGGTGGCTCAGTGGTTGAGTGTCTGCCTTTGGCTCAGGTTGTGATCCTGGGGTCCTGGGATCGAGTCCTGCATCAGGTTCCCTGGAGGGAGATTGCTTCTCCCTCTGCCTATGTCTCTGTCCCTTTTTTTGTGTCTCTCATGAATAAATAAATAAAATCTTAAAAATAAATAAATAAAAATTCACATTTCTGGCTCTACTCCATAGACTTTCCTAATCAGAAACTCAGAGTTAGGGCTGGAAATATGCATGTTGATAACACACACAAGTAGATTTTATGTGCACTAAATACTGAATATCCCTGCTCTGGTTTCACTGGTCTCTATGCAGTTTTACTCTACAAACAAAGCTAATAGATGATGCTTCTGCAGGAATACAGGTAATCATGGGGAACAGGCTGCGTCCTGGCTCTGCCATTTACTAGTTATATGACCCTGATCAAGTGATTTCTTATCCACACCTCAATTTTCTCTTCTGTAAAATGTGAGTTAAAGAGGCACCTACCGTATAGAGGTGTCTGAGTTTCAAACAAGACAATATATGCAAAGTGCTTAGAACTGCGCGGGGGCACAAAGGAAGGCCTAATAACAGATAACTATTGTTATTGTTATTGTTACTCAGCCATTTGCAAAAACCATGTCTTCCTTTTGTGCAAATGCAGGAACAGCAATATAAGCTAGATGTGCTAATGTTAAGTGAGCTG